>NC_143042.1:2767500-2890000 GCF_057628025.1 Oncorhynchus mykiss | reverse complement strand
TGCATGCTGTTACTCTCCGTAGCGCAGCCATTAGTAAGTCAGTCTGATTCAGTGACAGTCAGTGGCAGTGGAAATGTGGAATTGTGGCACACAGTATTATTCATGATTCATCCCCAATGTGCTACCAAAGATAATTGAATACATTTGGTCTGTGGATCAGGATCTGTCACAGTCCAGAAGCAACGCCTAGCCAACCATTTACACAGACCAGAAGCAACGCCTAGCCAACCATTTACACAGACCAGAAGCAACGCCTAGCCAACCATTTACACAGACCAGAAGCAACGCCTAGCCAACCATTTACACAGACCAGAAGCAACGCCTAGCCAACCATTTACACAGACCAGAAGCAACGCCTAGCCAACCATTTACACAGACCAGAAGCAACGCCAAATGGTTGGACTGTGGCTACACAGTCCAGTAGCAACACCTAGCCAACCATTTACACAGACCAGAAGCAACGCCAAATGGTTGGACTGTGGCTACACAGTCCAGCAGCAACACCTAGCCAACCATTTACACAGACCAGTAGCAACACCTAGCCAACCATTTACACAGACTAGTAATATGACTGCTTCATTCAAATCCTTCTGCTGTCAGTAGATAGGGCCAAATGAATCAGGTGGAGAATTTCCAAATCCAATCTCCTTCAAATCTAAATTTGAAATAGAGAAATATATGAAATAAATACAAATTCATCCAAATGCAACAACAACAACAAAAACATTAAGCGCTTAAAATGTCAACGATAATGTGGTGAGAATACTTTGTGACATTTCTAAATGGAAGCAATCTGAGAACAAGAGGTTAAGAGCGTTGGGCTCAGTCGTTCTTTCTCCCAATCCTCAACCTCTCATAGAAAGACAGTTTCTATCTAATCTAACCAACATCCACTCCAAGGTGACTGACGGAATGACTCCTCTGTTGCTGACGTTCTCCCCTTCTGGCTCCAATATCTCTGTCAGAATCAGCTGAAGGATGCTGTGACCTGTAGAATCTCTTTAAAGGAGACCAACCACATCAGAAAACCAATGACCTTGTGTTGGACAGCCTGTGTACTCACAGTACGATGCGTCACAAGACAGAGTTCAGACTCTGAGCACTGACGTGAATAAGCATGCCGTTCAGAGCTGGGCGGCGAGTGGCTGTAGCACTACAGAGAAAGAGCGTTGCTCTATTTCAACCGTCAGTGTTCTGTCAACAGAGGATTCAATGAACCTCTTAGAAGCCTTTTACTTGATGCTCTTTCTGTCACGAATTGACTGTGACTTCTGAGTAGTCATTCATCTATAATTCTGTAGATTGTGCCAGAAAGTCTTGGTGTTTACTCTCTAAATGTGTATTTATATCCATGTGCAGTATGTATCATATACAGAATAACTCACTTCTAACAAATAATTGACTTGAATTGATTTGTATCTACGTGAATACAAGAAGCATACACAATGAGGTCACTTCCTGGCATCCTGATCATGAAAGCCATAATATTTTCCTCATGTTTTACTGAAAACCAAACACACACCACCAGAACTGATTCTGAATGCCTTCTATTCTTCCACATGATGTAGGTGTGTTTATCCTTCAGGTGATGTGAGACGCAGCTGCTGCGTTTCAACTGCATAATGAAACAGCTTCCTGGTGCAACAGGGACACTGAGCAGAGATGATAGGGTCATGATATTACTCTGACACTTCCTGGTGCAACAGGGACATTGAGCAGAGATGATAGGGTCATGATATTACTCGGACACTTCCTGGTGCAACAGGGACACTGAGCAGAGATGATAGGGTCATGATATTACTCTGACACGCATGTCAACCTCCATGTTTCAAACGTGACGAGAACGGGATACATGCCAGTGCTTTTGAGCCAGAGGCGTTTGCAGGGCTTGATGACTAGAGCTGGTGGAGTTTGTCCCAAAATGGCTGACTGACCTCTCATAGCAACGTTATGGATGAAGTAGGTGCTGAATGAGATGTGGGACGATGCTGATTGACCTCTCATAGCAACGTTATGGATGAAGTAGATGCTGAATGAGATGTGGGAGGATGCTGATTGACCTCTCATAGCAACGTTATGGATGAAGTAGATGCTGAATGAGATATGGGACGATGCTGATTGGAATATTATGACGTGTAACCAGGAAATGCATCCAACCAACCACAATACAATAATTTGTTTCATAAAGATAAACAATAATTTATTCACATTTCCTTTGCAAAAATCACAATTAGCACACATTGACCTGCCTATGAAGTTACCAACTACCGATTACTGGAAAGAAGACGATAAACACTGAGCAAAGATAGACGAGCCGTGTACAATGAAAAGCACCCGTTTGAAGCCCCACCAAATGCCAGAAAGGACTGTTAGGTGAAATATAATGCGTTAGAGACAATAACTTGTGTTATTTTTGACATACAAAGAGATCTTCAGACAGGTCCGAAAATATGCAGAATATACTAATAAATGTACACTAATTGAAAATAAGCAATACAAAATAATAAATATGTTTTGTATTTATAAATTACATTTAATGTATTCGGGGAACAATCAAATCACTTGAATTAATTATTTAATCAGTAAGAAATGCACTTTTTTCATTAGTGATACTGATTTACCATTGATGAGAAACATTGAGATCACTTTTGCAATGAGATGTTGGGGAAAAACTGTTGACTAGTGAACCCCTCCTTCAAGACTGTTTTAAACTGAGAAACTGTTGACTAGTGAACCCCTCCTTCAAGACTGTTTTAAACTGAGAAACTGTTGACTAGTGAACCCTTCCTTCAAGACTGTTTTAAACTGAGAAACTGTTGACTAGTGAACCCTTCCTTCAAGACTGTTTAAAACTGAGAAACTGTTGACTAGTGAACCTTCCCTTCAAGACTGTTTTAAACTGAGAAACTGTTGACTAGTGAACCCCTCCTTCAAGACTGTTTTAAATTGAGAAACTGTTGACTAGTGAACCCTTCCTTCAAGACTGTTTTAAACTGAGAAACTGTTGACTAGTGCAACTTCCCTTCAAGACTGTTTTAAACTGAGAAACTGTTGACTAGTGAACCCTCCTTCAAGACTGTTTTAAACTGAGAAACTGTTGACTAGTGAACCCTTCCTTCAAGACTGTTTTAAACTGAGAAACTGTTGACTAGTGAACCCTTCCTTCAATACTGTTTTAAACTGAGAAACTGTTGACTAGTGAACCCTTCCTTCAAGACTGTTTTAAACTGAGAAACCGTTGACTGGTGAACCCTTCCTTCAAGACTGTTTTAAACTGAGAAACTGTTGACTAGTGAACCCTTCCTTCAAGAAAGACTGTTATAAACTGAGAAACTGTTGACTAGTGAACCCTCCTTCAAGACTGTTTTAAACTGAGAAACTGTTGACTAGTGAACCCCTCCTTCAAGACTGTTTTAAACTGAGAAACTGTTGACTAGTGAACCCTTCCTTCAAGACTGTTTTAAACTGAGAAACTGTTGACTAGTGCAACTTCCCTTCAAGAAAGACTGTTATAAACTGAGAAACTGTTGACTAGTGAACCCTCCTTCAAGACTGTTTTAAACTGAGAAACTGTTGACTAGTGAACCCTCCTTCAAGACTGTTTTAAACTGAGAAACTGTTGACTAGTGAACCCTCCTTCAAGACTGTTTTAAATTGAGAAACTGTTGACTAGTGAACCCTTCCTTCAAGAAAGACTGTTATAAACTGAGAAACTGTTGACTAGTGAACCTTTCCTTCAAGACTGTTTTAAACTGGGAAACTGAAAGCCTCTGAGACACCACTGAATTATTGACATTCTCAGGACTTCAGAATTTTCCAAGAGAACTCTGAGTTGACATTTTCAGAAATGATGAAAGCTCCTTCAGAGATTTAGTGGTGTTTTGACTCGCAAGGCCAGCTTGGCATATTGAATGGGTCTTAGAGGGTTGTGCAGTTATATGGTCGATCCTCAGTAAAAGACAAGGAAGATTCTGCACAAAAGTCCAGTGTCTGTTCTCAGGTGTATGGTGCATTTCTGACCACTACAGTTAATCACTGCCTTGCTGGATAAACAATGCAAACATGATAACGTACCACGATGTCTTTGACTTGATGATGATGATGTGGTTTACAGAGAATTCTGGTTATGATAGAAACATGTTTCATGACATCATAAATGAGCAACTGCAGAAAACATTTCACAGTGCATCGACAACCAGTGTAAAAAAAAACATTTTACAAAATGTTACTGAGTTTACAAAGTGTGAAAAATATAGGATTTTCCCCATTATAAAAAATGCCACATTGAACGAGGCAAGTAAGGTCATACCGCATGGACGCGATGAGAGAGAGAGAGAGAGATGGGGCAAGGTTGTCCCTAGACACTGCTCTGAGGTCAGTTTTTCATTATCGTCCAAATGGTTAATGCCCGACCCGGGTAGTTTTAAATGATCCTAGATCTGTGTGTACAGGGAAACTTCTACCCGGAGCTGTGGTCCTATACTGTAGTAACAGACAGGAAGGCATTGTGTACTTGTTTAGTCCCCTGGTCCTCAGGTGCTCTGGCCCCGTGACTCATTAGTTCCTGGATGGTCATCCAGTTATCCAGGATCTTCTTGTTGCGTTTCTTCATCATCTTCTTGTGGCTGAGTTCCAGGATGTTGACCTCTTTACGGCCCTCGGCCCCGCTCCCAGGGCCCTCTCTGAGACACTCCAGCCGGCTCCTCTGCATGTACTCCCTCCTCCTCCTCTGCTCCCTGGCTCTGGCCAGCTGCTGCTTTCTCTCCTCTTTACTCCAGTACCGCCCCATCTTCATCTCGGACATAGTGTCGTCGTCCGTGGTCATCCCTCCACTACGCTCCTCCCTGATCCTCAGCGCCCGTTCTCGTAGAATCCGGTCCCTCGCCGGTCGCCGGGCTACATACTTCGTCCCGTCGGCTCGAACTTTGACCTTCCATTCGAGGCGTGGTTCCCCCGGGCGGGTGGAGCGGTCCCGGCAGACGCTGAGGAGGCTGAGCTGGGACTGGGAGTAGGTCTCCAGACTGGAGGTCTGCTGGAGGAGCTGCTGCATGTAGCTCTGAAGGTGTCTGGCGTGGGCTGGAGAGGCGCCCTGCTGGGGGGCTGTGTGGTAAGGGGACGGGTAGGGAGGGACCCTGCGTGGCCCCCGGTGGCTCCTGGTGCGGTCGCAGCGCTCGTCGTCTGCAGGCAGGGCCGGGTCTGACTCGGAAGGGGAAGGGTTGGACTGGTCGGGGCTGCTGGAGATGACCGTGGTTCCAGGGCTGGAGTTGGGATCCTGTCGGGTGTGTGTGGCGGGCCCGGTCGAGATCTCACTCTGGAGCTCTCTGAAAAGAAGATTAGAATAATACATTACTATCCATTTTCTAAAATAGAAACGTCAGACCCAGAATTGGAACCGGCAACCGGGCCACCTTTCTAAACTCAAGGCTAAAAAGGGCTTAATAAAACACATTTGATTGATTGTCTACATACCTGTCTGGGATGGGGATGGAGATGGACTGGCCGGAGGCTGCCATGGTGCTCCGGAGGTTCTTCTGGTTGGTGAGGCTGATGCGTCTCTGTAGAGAGTGGTCCGGGGATCTCTCCATGCCTAGAGGAGTGGACCTGGCACTCTCAGCCGTGTTATAGGCACTGGAGCTGTCCTTGTCCCCCCTTAGCTTGTCGCTGTCCCACTGCCTCTCCCCTGGATGCTCGTTGATATCGGCCAGCTTGGCATGCTGCTCACGCCCATGTTTGGGGCTTCGTCCTGGGGAGCACATAGGGGTGCAGGGGGGATCCCTTTGGTTCTTACGGAGCTGGTGGGCCTGCATGATGCTCTGACACTCCAGCTCGATACTCCTCAGCTCATCGTTCAACATCCTCAGCTCCTGTTCCATCCCTCCACCACCACTGACCCCCACCCCGCTCTGCTCCGTCAGGCTGCACTCGATGGTGCTTCTCCTGCTATAGTACACACCACACTCCCCGCTGTTACGGATCTGGCACTTGAGCTCCAGGAGCTGCTTGAAGCGGCTGTCACACTCCAGTCCTAACCCCACTCCACCCTCACCCTCCTGGGCTTGGATCAGACCCCTGGGTCCCTGGGTGTCCGAGGGTACCACCACCCTCCTGCCCAGCCCCTGGCCATGCTTGGCCCTCCATCGGTCTCTGAGGCCCTGGGCAGGCCTCCGGTGGACACGGGCTAGGAGGACTTCCTGTTCGGAGCTCTCCTCGTTGCGCCCCGTCCCCAAGCCGCTGTCTTTGTCCTGAGTATTGGATGAACACGTGGCCGTGTCTGTCATGACGTCATCCTCCTCCAGCTGCTTGGCCTGGAAAGAGAACAAAGAGTTGTGGTAGAGAAGATGGAAGATATTCTACAACACTAGAGCCTATCAACATGCATCAGCCCACATCATAGTACCAGCTCTTAAGCATTTAGAATAGCAATACCTGGACATGTGTACTGTCTAGAATTGCAATATCTGGACATGTGTATTGTCTAGAATAGCAATATCTGGACATCTGTACTGTTAGAATATCAATATCTGGACATGTGTATTGTCTAGAATAGCAATATCTGGACATCTGTACTGTTAGAATATCAATATCTGGACATCTGTACTGTTAGAATATCAATATCTGGACATGTGTATTGTCTAGAATAGCAATATCTGGACATGTGTATTGTCTAGAATAGCAATATCTGGACATCTATACTCTCAACATTGAAATATGATCTATTTGGGAGGGGTGCAACGCAATATTAGGAAAGTGTTCCTAATGTTTTGAACTCTTAAGTATATAATGGACAAATAATATGTCCATCTCATATTATATTCCCCAGGCTGTTCTCACCTGCTCCTCTCCTCCTCCTGTCTTCTGCACCTCCTCGTTCCTCCTCTCCTCAAGGATCTCCATCTTCAGCTCCTCTAGGAGTTCATTGTGCTCCTCATCCAGCCACGCCTCCTCTGGTCTGGTCACCAGGAGAACGATACTCCTGGACTCCTCATTGGACAGGAGAGTGAAAGCTTCCTGCCTGTCCTGTACGTCACAGCCATTGATCTGGTAACACGCACGTAAAGAGATGAGAAAATATATAGTCCACACATACTGATTAAGAAAGAGATCCTGTTACTGTCTGTTGCACTCACTGACAACTAAACTCCATCACGGAAGAAGAATTAATGAAGAAATTATGTAAAACATACATAAAGAGATTAGAAAGTACTGTATCTAGTACACAAAGATATTAGACATTACTGTATCTAGTACACAAAGAGATTAGAAAGTTCTGTATCTAGTACACAAAGAGATTAGAAAGTACTGTATCCAGTACACACTCACTCACATATTGTACATACAGCGATTAAATGACTCCCTTCCGCCTCTATACAGTGCACATCACAGTCATTCACTTAACTCCTCCATCACAGAAGATGGAGTGTTTGAGGAAACCATCCCCCTTTTAATCTCTCCCTCCACCTCTCCGTCTCTCTGAGAAAAGCACCTCCAGTCAATTATGAATTCACACTTTCACAGGCAGGCAGAGGATGTCTGGTCTGCTCTGTGTCCTGTCTCTTCTCTGCATTGATTAAAGATGGAGGGCAGTGGGGGCCAGCCACGGCCATGGGAGAGAGAGCGAGAGAGAGCGAGAGAGAGAGAGAGAGAGCTGCACGGTGTTCATGAAAGGCTGGTCTCAGCGGAGCACTGCGCCCATCCAGACATACAATTAACTGTACTGTGACAGGTGGCGTTCATCTTTCCCCTGCAGAGTAATGGGCTTGTCACAGAGAGATAATGGGACCCAGAGAACACCAGGGCTCAGCCCTCCAATCAGAATACAACCGGGGCTTAGCCCTCCAATCAGAAGAGACTGTGCAGTGTTTGGGTCCACCAGTCACCTAACATCATTACTGCTACTACTGGGAGAGTGTAGAAATCACTGACTACTACTTCTAATCTCTGTTCACACCTAACACAGCTAACACACATCGCACACACACACACACACACGTTTAATTTACTATCCAAGTGGGTACCAAACAATTGATTCCTATTCAAAATTATATTTTCCCTAAACCCTTTACCTAACCCTAAATGTAACCCTAACACTGACTCAAAGTCTAACCCTAATCTTAATTGTAACCCTAACCCTAAACCTAACCCCTAAAACCTAAAATAGCCGTTTTCCTTGTGGGGATCAACGAAATGTCCCTACTTGTCCACATGTTCCTTGATTTACTATCTTTGTGAGGACTTCTGGTCCCCACAAGGATAGTAAAACTAGAAACACACACACACACACACTCTCACACTCTCACACTCAAACCCACTTCCACACTCCTTTCTCTCCCTCTGATGTGACCCGCCAGGTGGCTCTACAGTTCTCAGAGAGAGAGAGAGACCCGCCAGCTGGCTCTACAGTTCTCAGAGAGAGAGAGAGACCCACCAGGTGGCTCTACAGTTCTAAGGGAGAGAGAGAGAGACCCGCCAGGTGGCTCTACCATTCTCAGAGAGAGAGAGAGACCCGCCAGGTGGCTCTACAGTTCTCAGAGAGAGAGAGAGAGACCCACCAGGTGGCACTACAGTTCTCAGAGAGAGAGTGAGAACTGACAGGTGGCTCTACCGTTCTCAGAGAGAGAGAGAGAGACCCGCCAGGTGGCTCTACAGTTCTCAGAGAGAGAGAGAGAGACCCACCAGGTGTCTCTACAGTTCTCAGAGAGAGAGAGAGAGAGAGACCCGCCAGGTGGCTCTACAGTTCTCAGAGAGAGAGAGACCCGCCAGGTGGCTCTACAGTTCTCAGAGAGAGAGAGACCCGCCAGGGAGGATGTGGTGCTGCTGTGTGAAAACAACACTAAGGACTTTCATTTTCCAGCTTAAGTGTAGCCATTAAATATGCATATGATCTGTAGCCCGAAGACAACAACAGCTCTGCTCCTAGAAGAGAGCTTACAGGGAGGGTGCCTTTGAGTGTGTGTGCTTGCGTGTGTGTATGTGTGTGTGAGTGTGTGTGTGTGAGTGTGTGTGTGCTTGCGTGTGTGTGTGTGTGTGGTTGCGCTCATGTAATTGTTCTTGAGATGAAAATACGTACCTGTAATATTCGATCTCCTTCCCTAATGCGCCCGTCCCTGGCAGCAATGCTGTTGGGTCCAACCTGAACAAATAAAACAACAAATCAATCCAGACGCCATACACACACGTTACTACTGTTACCATGTCACTGTCTGCTAGAACAGGCAGCTGGATGCCCAAACACTACTGTTGCCATGTCACTGTCTGCTAGAACAGGCAGCTGGATACCCAAACACTACTGTTACCATGTCACTGTCTGCTAGAACAGGCAGCTGGATACCCAAGTCACTACTGTTGCCATGTCACTGTCTGCTAGAACAGGCAGCTGGATACCCAAGTCACTACTGTTACCATGTCACTGTCTGCTAGAACAGGCAGCTGGATGCCCAAACACTACTGTTGCCATGTCACTGTCTGCTAGAACAGGCAGCTGGATGCCCAAACACTACTGTTGCCATGTCACTGTCTGCTAGAACAGGCAGCTGGATACCCAAGTCACTACTGTTACCATGTCACTGTCTGCTAGAACAGGCAGCTGGATGCCCAAACACTACTGTTGCCATGTCACTGTCTGCTAGAACAGGCAGCTGGATACCCAAGTCACTACTGTTGCCATGTCACTGTCTGCTAGAACAGGCAGCTGGATACCCAAGTCACTACTGTTACCATGTCACTGTCTGCTAGAACAGGCAGCTGGATACCCAAGTCACTACTGTTGCCATGTCACTGTCTGCTAGAACAGGCAGCTGGATACCCAAACACTACTGTTGCCATGTCACTGTCTGCTAGAACAGGCAGCTGGATACCCAAGTCACTACTGTTGCCATGTCACTGTCTGCTAGAACAGGCAGCTGGATGCCCAAACACTACTGTTGCCATGTCACTGTCTGCTAGAACAGGCAGCTGGATACCCAAGTCACTACTGTTGCCATGTCACTGTCTGGTAGAACAGGCAGCTGGATGCCCAAACACTACTGTTGCCATGTCACTGTCTGCTAGAACAGGCAGCTGGATACCCAAGTCACTACTGTTGCCATGTCACTGTCTGGTAGAACAGGCAGCTGGATGCCCAAACACTACTGTTGCCATGTCACTGTCTGCTAGAACAGGCAGCTGGATACCCAAACACTACTGTTGCCATGTCACTGTCTGCTAGAACAGGCAGCTGGATACCCAAACACTACTGTTACCATGTCACTGTCTGCTAGAACAGGCAGCTGGATGCCCAAACACTACTGTTACCATGTCACTGTCTGCTAGAACAGGCAGCTGGATACCCAAACACTACTGTTGCCATGTCACTGTCTGCTAGAACAGGCAGCTGGATACCCAAACACTACTGTTGCCATGTCACTGTCTGCTAGAACAGGCAGCTGGATACCCAAGTCACTACTGTTGCCATGTCACTGTCTGCTAGAACAGGCAGCTGGATACCCAAACACTACTGTTGCCATGTCACTGTCTGCTAGAACAGGCAGCTGGATACCCAAGTCACTACTGTTGCCATGTCACTGTCTGCTAGAACAGGCAGCTGGATACCCAAGTCACTACTGTTACCATGTCACTGTCTGCTAGAACAGGCAGCTGGATACCCAAGTCACTACTGTTGCCATGTCACTGTCTGCTAGAACAGGCAGCTGGATGCCCAAACACTACTGTTGCCATGTCACTGTCTGCTAGAACAGGCAGCTGGATGCCCAAACACTACTGTTGCCATGTCACTGTCTGCTAGAACAGGCAGCTGGATACCCAAGTCACTACTGTTGCCATGTCACTGTCTGCTAGAACAGGCAGCTGGATACCCAAACACTACTGTTGCCATGTCACTGTCTGCTAGAACAGGCAGCTGGATACCCAAGTCACTACTGTTGCCATGTCACTGTCTGCTAGAACAGGCAGCTGGATACCCAAACACTACTGTTACCATGTCACTGTCTGCTAGAACAGGCAGCTGGATACCCAAGTCACTACTGTTGCCATGTCACTGTCTGCTAGAACAGGCAGCTGGATACCCAAGTCACTACTGTTGCCATGTCACTGTCTGCTAGAACAGGCAGCTGGATGCCCAAGTCACTACTGTTGCCATGTCACTGTCTGCTAGAACAGGCAGCTGGATGCCCAAGTCACTACTGTTGCCATGTCACTGTCTGCTAGAACAGGCAGCTGGATGCCCAAACACTACTGTTGCCATGTCACTGTCTGCTAGAACAGGCAGCTGGATACCCAAACACTACTGTTACCATGTCACTGTCTGCTAGAACAGGCAGCTGGATACCCAAACACTACTGTTGCCATGTCACTGTCTGCTAGAACAGGCAGCTGGATACCCAAGTCACTACTGTTGCCATGTCACTGTCTGCTAGAACAGGCAGCTGGATACCCAAGTCACTACTGTTACCATGTCACTGTCTGCTAGAACAGGCAGCTGGATACCCAAGTCACTACTGTTACCATGTCACTGTCTGCTAGAACAGGCAGCTGGATACCCAAACACTACTGTTGCCATGTCACTGTCTGCTAGAACAGGCAGCTGGATACCCAAGTCACTACTGTTACCATGTCACTGTCTGCTAGAACAGGCAGCTGGATACCCAAACACTACTGTTGCCATGTCACTGTCTGCTAGAACAGGCAGCTGGATACCCAAACACTACTGTTGCCATGTCACTGTCTGCTAGAACAGGCAGCTGGATACCCAAGTCACTACTGTTGCCATGTCACTGTCTGCTAGAACAGGCAGCTGGATGCCCAAACACTACTGTTGCCATGTCACTGTCTGCTAGAACAGGCAGCTGGATACCCAAGTCACTACTGTTGCCATGTCACTGTCTGCTAGAACAGGCAGCTGGACACCCAAGTCACTACTGTTGCCATGTCACTGTCTGCTAGAACAGGCAGCTGGATGCCCAAACACTACTGTTGCCATGTCACTGTCTGCTAGAACAGGCAGCTGGATGCCCAAACACTACTGTTGCCATGTCACTGTCTGCTAGAACAGGCAGCTGGATACCCAAACACTACTGTTGCCATGTCACTGTCTGCTAGAACAGGCAGCTGGATGCCCAAACACTACTGTTGCCATGTCACTGTCTGCTAGAACAGGCAGCTGGATACCCAAACACTACTGTTACCATGTCACTGTCTGCTAGAACAGGCAGCTGGATACCCAAACACTACTGTTGCCATGTCACTGTCTGCTAGAACAGGCAGCTGGATACCCAAGTCACTACTGTTGCCATGTCACTGTCTGCTAGAACAGGCAGCTGGATACCCAAGTCACTACTGTTACCATGTCACTGTCTGCTAGAACAGGCAGCTGGATACCCAAGTCACTACTGTTACCATGTCACTGTCTGCTAGAACAGGCAGCTGGATACCCAAACACTACTGTTGCCATGTCACTGTCTGCTAGAACAGGCAGCTGGATACCCAAGTCACTACTGTTACCATGTCACTGTCTGCTAGAACAGGCAGCTGGATACCCAAACACTACTGTTGCCATGTCACTGTCTGCTAGAACAGGCAGCTGGATACCCAAACACTACTGTTGCCATGTCACTGTCTGCTAGAACAGGCAGCTGGATACCCAAGTCACTACTGTTGCCATGTCACTGTCTGCTAGAACAGGCAGCTGGATGCCCAAACACTACTGTTGCCATGTCACTGTCTGCTAGAACAGGCAGCTGGATACCCAAGTCACTACTGTTGCCATGTCACTGTCTGCTAGAACAGGCAGCTGGACACCCAAGTCACTACTGTTGCCATGTCACTGTCTGCTAGAACAGGCAGCTGGATGCCCAAACACTACTGTTGCCATGTCACTGTCTGCTAGAACAGGCAGCTGGATGCCCAAACACTACTGTTGCCATGTCACTGTCTGCTAGAACAGGCAGCTGGATACCCAAACACTACTGTTGCCATGTCACTGTCTGCTAGAACAGGCAGCTGGATGCCCAAACACTACTGTTGCCATGTCACTGTCTGCTAGAACAGGCAGCTGGATACCCAAGTCACTACTGTTGCCATGTCACTGTCTGCTAGAACAGGCAGCTGGATGCCCAAACACTACTGTTGCCATGTCACTGTCTGCTAGAACAGGCAGCTGGATACCCAAGTCACTACTGTTGCCATGTCACTGTCTGCTAGAACAGGCAGCTGGATGCCCAAACACTACTGTTGCCATGTCACTGTCTGCTAGAACAGGCAGCTGGATGCCCAAACACTACTGTTGCCATGTCACTGTCTGCTAGAACAGGCAGCTGGATGCCCAAACACTACTGTTGCCATGTCACTGTCTGCTAGAACAGGCAGCTGGATGCCCAAGTCACTACTGTTGCCATGTCACTGTCTGCTAGAACAGGCAGCTGGATACCCAAACACTACTGTTGCCATGTCACTGTCTGCTAGAACAGGCAGCTGGATGCCCAAACACTACTGTTGCCATGTCACTGTCTGCTAGAACAGGCAGCTGGATACCCAAGTCACTACTGTTACCATGTCACTGTCTGCTAGAACAGGCAGCTGGATGCCCAAACACTACTGTTGCCATGTCACTGTCTGCTAGAACAGGCAGCTGGATACCCAAGTCACTACTGTTACCATGTCACTGTCTGCTAGAACAGGCAGCTGGATACCCAAGTCACTACTGTTGCCATGTCACTGTCTGCTAGAACAGGCAGCTGGATGCCCAAACACTACTGTTGCCATGTCACTGTCTGCTAGAACAGGCAGCTGGATGCCCAAACACTACTGTTGCCATGTCACTGTCTGCTAGAACAGGCAGCTGGATACCCAAACACTACTGTTACCATGTCACTGTCTGCTAGAACAGGCAGCTGGATACCCAAGTCACTACTGTTGCCATTGCCACTGTCTGGTGGATCATTATCAAACACCTTCATTGCTTTCTCTTCTTGTGAAGATCCCCATCTGAATATATTAGTTCAACAATACAACGCCGAGCATCCAACCATTCCTCAAAACTTCCATTGAGCTCATCATCACATGGTAATAGGATGTGTGTCCCCAATGGCACCCTATTCCCTAAATAGTGCACTACTTTTGAGCATGGTCCATAGGGCTCTAGTAGTGTACTATATAGAGTATAGGGTGCCATTTGGGTCGCAATATATAGTTTGAAATATGACAGTATGGATTGTAGTTTATTAGTGTGGTAGCTGTCCACCAAGATAACACTGATGTTGGTGTCAACAACCATCTTCCCGCCTGGTTTAAGAAAAGGGAATGAATCTTCATGAGAAAACTCATTTCAACATTTATTGATTTTCTCATTATTTTGTTTTCAGTTTTTGGGGAGTGCTTGTATCAAATCTCAAATCGTTCCCTTGACGATATGTGTTCAGAGTTTTTTCTTCCTACCTTTGAATTTCAGTTACAAAAAACAAGCATTTCTTTCATCAAAGAACTGAACATCAAAATAAGGAGCTCGGCAAGAGAAAATTAACATTGGAAGTGTATTAATAAGTCAGGAATGATTCAGCTGAAAATGTGTAGACATTTCTAATTTCAATAATAACATTTCATATTTTTCACAGGCAATCCCTGTGGATACGTTTTTGAGGGAATCTAATCTACTTGGTATGATTTCAATACCGCTTCCATTTCTCTGCAATTACTTCAAACGCTTTGTAGTTCTCAGAGTCAAGATCAAGAGCTATACGTAGGTGTTCAAAACCAACCAGGAAAACAGACCTGTGCTTCCACAAGGAAAGTGACACCAACATTATACACAGAAATACATTTGATTGAGGCTCATTAGCATGTACTGGAATCAAAAAGATATACAGATATACTGTTTAGGTTTATAACATGATGTTAGAGGGGTATGAGGCAACTGCAGGTGCTGTTCCTACTTTACCTGAGGTAACGCTTCAGCTTATTGAAGAGGAAGCTGGTGTAAGAGTAAGGCAATACCGCACACACACACACACACACATACAAACACCCCCCCCCCCCCCAGTTTCCCCCCCCAGACACCACCAGAATGAGAGCTTTAGCTTTACTTTAGTCTGAGAGACATTATTTCCACTCAGCTGTCTCTCTGCTCTTTGTTTCAGTCTTTGGTATGCAGAGGCGGTGGTGGGAATATGTGTCATTTTACACTCTGCAGGAGGAGGAAGGAAGGGTGTCACTCACTGTGGACTAATTAAAATCCTCAATTAGAATATTGAACAGAACGAGGGGAGTATTTCAAACTTCTCTTGCTTTCCTCTCCTCTCTCTCCATGCATGGTTCATTCTCTTGCTTTCCTCTCCTCTCTCTCCATGCATGGTTCATTCTCTTGCTTTCCTCTCCTCTCTCTCCATGCATGGTTCATTCTCTTGCTTTCCTCTCCTCTCTCTCCATGCATGGTTCATTCTCTTGCTTTCCTCTCCTCTCTCTCCATGCATGGTTCATTCTCTTGCTTTCCTCTCCTCTCTCTCCATGCATGGTTCATTCTCTTGCTTTCCTCTCCTCTCTCCATGCATGGTTCATTCTCTTGCTTTCCTCTCCTCTCTCTCCATGCATGGTTCATTCTCTTGCTTTCCTCTCCTCTCTCTCCATGCATGGTTCATTCTCTTGCTTTCCTCTCCTCTCTCTCCATGCATGGTTCATTCTCTTGCTTTCCTCTCCTCTCTCTCCATGCATGGTTCATTTGGAGCGAAAGAGATATTATTGGCAAACATTCAAACACCTCCTCATTCCTTAACACCTTCTAATTCAGTTGAAGTCAGTCAATATTCCACAACATTATACGATATCAAATGGGAATTCACAGTTATCTTTTAATTGCTTCTGACTGTAAAAGGTAATTGATTATGTGGTGGGATTCCTTCTTTGATTTATTCTAACACACCGTGTCTCTTCCCTTCCTGTTAACCAAGCCCTTCCTGTTAACCAAGCCCTTCCTGTTAACCAAGCTCTTCCTGTTAACCAAGCTCTTCCTGTTAACCAAGCCCTTCCTGTTAACCAAGCTCTTCCTGTTAACCAAGCCCTTCCTGTTAACCAAGCCCTTCCTGTTAACCAAGCTCTTCCTGTTAACCAAGCCCTTCCTGTTAACCAAGCTCTTCCTGTTAACCAAGCCCTTCCTTGGGAGTGCAGTTTGTCATATGACCGTGTACCAGAGAACCAGACTCAGGAGGGGGGCATGGATAGATCTGTGTCCCACCAAACAGGACACTTCTCTGGGGAAGATCGAGTCTCCTAACGGGGAATTCCGACCAGAGTTAAGCGTGCATTCATGGAACATAATTCCCTTTTTTATGCACTTTTCTCTCCATGCGTATTCTGACCTTGAATTTAAGCATGAGGATAGCACGCTACTCATTCGCTATTTGTTCGTGTGTAAGATGAAAGAAATGAAGGTGTAGCGGAGGTGTGTCTACAGATACACCGTATTCTGACCTTGACATAATTCCCTCACAATTCCACCACCCTTATGCACCACGAAATGAATGAATGTGGTCGAGCAACTTGTCAGTTCCAAGTGTAAAAACATCTACTTTCTTTGTTCAGATAGAAATAACACCATTCCCCACGTACTGTCATGTACGAATTGATAAGACCTTTTGATAACACTTATTGAAAAGACCTATTGATAAGACCTATTGATAATATCTATTGATAAGACCTATTGATAAGACCTATTGATAATATCTATTGATAAGACCTATTGATAATATCTATTGATAAGACCTATTGATAAGACCTATTGATAATATCTATTGATAAGACCTATTGATAAGACCTATTGATAACACTTATTGAAAAGACCTATTGATAATATCTATTGATAATATCTATTGATAAGACCTATTGATAAGACCTATTGATAATATCTATTGATAAGACCTATTGATAATATCTATTGATAAGACCTATTGATAAGACCAATTGATAATATCTATTGATAAGACCTATTGATAAGACCAATTGATAAGACCTATTGATAAGACCAATTGATAAGACCTATTGATAATATCTATTGATGAGACCTATTGATAAGACCTATTGATAAGACCTATTGATACGACCTATTGCCGTTTGATGTTTCAGGCTGGGTTTCTGTGTAGCACTTTGTGACATCGGCTGATGTAAAAAGGGCTTCATAAATACATTTGATTGACGGGAATTTGATTGATATTTTAAAAAGTTAATTTATTTTATTTAACCTTTATTTAACCAGGTAGGCCAGTTGAGAACAAGTTCTCATTTACAGCTGTGACCTGGCCAAGGTAAAGCAAAGCACTGCGACAAAAACAACAACACAGAGTCACACATAAACAAACGTACAATCAATAACACAAAATAAAATAAAAATAGAAAAATCTATGTACAGTGTGTGGAAGTGTAGAAGAGTAGGGAGGTAGGCAATAAACAGGCCCTAGGGGAGAAAATAATTACAATTTAGCATTAATACTGGAGTGAAAGATGTGCAGATGATGATGTGCAAGTAGAGATACTGGGGTGCAAAGAGCAAGAGGGTAAGTAATAATATGGGGATGAGGTAGTTGGGTGGGCTATTTACAGATTGGCTGTGAACAGGTACAGTGATCGGTAAGCTGCTCTGACAGCTGATGCTTAAAGTTAGAGAGGGAGATATAAGACTCCAGCTTCAGAGATTTTTGCAATTCGTTCCAGTCATTGGCAGCAGAGACCTGGAAGAAAAGGTGGCCAAAGGAGGTGTTGGCTTTGGTGTATATAGTGAAATATATCTGCTGGAGCGCGTGCTACGGGTGGGTGTTGCTATGGTGACCAGTGAGCTGAGATAAGGTGGGGCTTTACCTAGCAAAGACTTATAGATGACCTGGAGCCAGTGGGTTTGGCGATGGATATGCAGTGAATGAATAAGCCATTTCAAATATAACATTGTTTTAGTTCCATTTCACCTTATGATCACTGGAGACAAATGTGAAACCAGTCATATGGCAGCAAACTGAAACATAGCTACCGAGTTGATTTAGGATTCCTAGAATGTTTTAATTATATGCCTGGACTGTTCACTGTGTTTTTTACAACTTATATCATGTTAAATATTAATAACTATCGGTAAACACCTTCAGGTAAACTCACATTCATTTATAACTGTCCCTTTAGTGTTTGTTTCCTTACATTTTGCATCATTCCACTACGTCGTTAGTTAAACCTTCCTCTGTCACGTTCGTGTGTTTGTTCCTGAGGATTGCTAGCAATAGTAGAGCATATTAGGCTAACGTATTACAAGCTGTGCAGTAATTTAGGACGTAGCCTATTTGAATCAATTCTGGAACTCAGAGCACACGTAGCGGGTTAAACCTGGACCCTGGTGCACGGTTCACCACGACTGGACCGCTGTCATCACGGTTCTATGATCAGTGAGGATTATTACAGTAGATTTATAGGACTACTGTTCCACCCCTGTTGTACACTTTTCTCACCTTTCAATATGTCATGAATTGAACAAGTGAATATGGAAACTTTAAGAATGAATCAAAGGCTCGCCAAACTTTTATGAAATTATTCATAAATACTTTCCTAACCCTAAATAATATACAAGATCAGAGTATTTTCAAATCAACCAATTGGTGGTGAACAGGACACGAATATGCATGTATTTACAATATATGGTTTTCTTTCATTGATTCCTAATATTCTGAACCGTTCTCTCCATCTATTCTAGTGAGCCTGTCGAGAAAATTATAATATAAGGTACACCAACTTTAAAGGAATGGTTGGTTATACATAAATGTACTGAAACCCCTATTAAACGAAAACTCCACAGGAAAATCTGATGGCCAGCAAGTGGGAGTTTTTTTCAGCAGTTGAATTAAATGTATTCAGCTAGGAAGCCACGCCTGCAAAGCCCGTTAACACACCTGCATGAAGTCTGATTATCAGCTACTGAGAAGTGCGTAGGAAAGCCGTACATTTCCTAAGTCTGAATTGGGCCCATGGCTCCTAAGGATGCTGATGGTGGTGGTGGTTCTTACGTGGCTGACGTAGATAGCTGTATCCTCTTCATCATCAGTCCGATAGCACAGCGTCAGACCCAACTTCTCCTGACTGTTGAGCCGACAGAGCTCTACCTGCTGTAGAGACAGAACAGAGACAGAATTCACAATGGAGAGGAGAGGAGGAGAGCAGAGAAGGAGGAGAGCAGAGAAGGAGGAGAGCAGAGAAGGAGGAGAGGAGAGAAGGATGAGAGGAGAAGGAGGAGAGGAGAGGGAGGAGAGGAGGAGGAGAGGAGGAGGAGAGTCCAACAGAGATGTGTTACCGGCACAGACTTCATAATGACCTTGTTCTTTTCAAGTTCAAGAGCTGATTCCAAAAACGTCTCAGCGTAGGAGTGCTGATCTAGGATCAGTTTAGGCTTTCAGTTTATAATGAATGGGCAGGGGGGATCTGATCCTAGATCAGCCCTCTCTGAAATGCTTTATGAATACTCTGAGCTTACTCTCTGAGAATTGTCACTGAGCTTGTTGCCATTCATCGTATAGGAAGTAGGTTAGTGACACAGAAGGGTGAATTATCCTTTTCAAAAGTGAGATAAGTATGAGATAATTATACAGAAGCACTGAAAATCGGACGCTTTCAACATTAAGGCCCTCTGGTCATTTTTACTGAGGATATTCAACTTGGAGCCAGTGTAGATCCCCGTTGCTGAGTAGGCTGTGTTTACCACAGTGATGAAATATTCACCATTCACTCTAGTGGGGTTCAGACTCCAGTCCCTTCAAGCCTTGTTCCAGTTGTTCATGAAAGGGGAATGTCACCCTGGACTTGCCATGGCATATAGCCATGACTATATTAACAACATGATGTTTTCATCATAAACATCACAATTATCCAAACCACAAGCTAGAACTCGGGCATTTTCATTTCACTGTTAATATCGGGAAGTTTTGACTTAATGTGTATTGTCTGCTCATAGCGAACTACAAAGTCCAGCATTCATAGCGAATGCTGATACCGCCTGCTAGGTAGAGGGGGCGTGCCCACAAACTTAAATAATGCCATTGTTTACCTCGAATGACCAACACAGAGTAATCTCAGAAGATTACTTTGTAAACTTTTGTTTTTCACTATTGTTTGTCATCATGCCCATGTGGCGTTCTGTGCCTGGCTGTGCTCATTACAACAAACGCAAAAATGTGTTACCTTCACTGTTCTACCTACCAGATATTCACCCTGATTCTCCTAGTGGCTTGCGGCTATCAAGAATGATGCGGTGACCAAAGATTACCAGAGGGATTATCAGACTGGACTGTTAGGAAATCCATTTTGACGCCAGCTGAGACGTGATGAGATACCATTGATTTTTTCCCTTCACAGCAAAACGGATTATTCTCAATTAGAAGTAAAAATAGAATTGTTGATATAGTATCTTTAAAAAAAAAACTTATTGGAGGAGGAACAGGAGCCAGACCACGAAGCACCACCCAACACAAGTTGTAGTCTTTACGAGACTGGAAACAATGCTTGTATATTTAGCAATGAATCGGACGATAGGAACATCGCTGAAAGATGTCCACTGGCCCTGTCCAACAAGGACAACCACATCTACATCCACAAAAACATACAGTGTGATCAGTTTAACATAGAGCCTTATAGTGTGATCAGTTTAACATAGAGCCTTATAGTGTGATCAGTTTAACATAAAGCCTTATAGTGTGATCAGTTTAACATAGAGCCTTATAGTGTGATCAGTTTAACATAGAGCCTTCATGAAACACCACAAAGTAGGATTACATTCATTTTCAGATTCAGATGTGTGTGTGTGTGTGTGTGTGTGTGTGTGTGTGTGTGTGTGTGTGTGTGTGTGTGTGTGTGTGTGTGTTTGTGTGTGTGTGTGTGTGCGCGTGTGTGTGTGTGTGTGTGTGTGTGTGTGTGTGTTTAAATGTAAACCAACTGTATCACTCAAACAAATTCAACAAGTAACCCAATATCACCATGACATGCTGTGACATTGGTACTAAAGCTGCACCATTCCACACCAGTTAAGACTGCAATTGATGTTGAATTATTGTCTGATAAATGACATTCCACCTCCTGTGGTCTTTGCTTATTCTTGTTGTGTGGTTCCTAATCTCCCCTCACCATGGTAACACATGTCCACTGCCCAGAGGGTGGTCTGTACATCAATAGCACTAAAACCTCATATCAAATAAAACACAGATGGGTGTCCCACTGGGGATGTCTTTGATGGTGGCACTGATGGCATTTACTACACAGCGTGTTCCCTTAATGTTGCAGGTGTATTAACCCCTGTCTGTTTGGTCACTGCTGTGTTGGGAAGAAACAGAAAGATATCATTTTACAGTTTGACATTTTGCTCTGCCAAAGTTATTTTACGTGTGGAGTTACAGTTGGATGGCAGGGGGTCAAAAGAAGGGACTACATCAGGGATACCCTAATTAAAGGGATAACCTCATTAAAGGGATAGCCTAATTAAAGGGATACCCTCATTAAAAAGAGAGGCTAATTAAAGGGATAGCCTAATTAAAGGGATAGGCTAATTAAAAGGATCGCCTAATTAAAGGGACAGCCTAATTAAAGGGATAGCCTAATTAAAGGGATAGGCTAATTAAAGGGATATCCTAATTAAAGGGATAGGCTAATTAAAGGGATAGGCTAATTAAAGGGATAGCCTAATTAAAGGGACAGCCTAATTAAAGGGATATCCTAATTAAAGGGATAGGCTAATTAAAGGGATAGGCTAATTAAAGGGATAGCCTAATTAAAGGGACAGCCTAATTAAAGGGATAGCCTAATTAAAGGGATAGCCTAATTAAAGGGACAGCCTAATTAAAGGGATAGCCTAATTAAAGGGATAGGCTAATTAAAGGGATAGCCTAATTAAAGGGATGGCCTAATTTCCAAAGGATTCTGGCTGGCAGTTGGGAAAGATTTTAAAACAAATATTAATTTATTTGACATCTAGCTACAACAAACAGAGGACAAACAGAGGAGGGAGGGCACTTTTGACTAGGACTCAGCTGTTATTGGCGAGTAGACTCCACACTTCCACACAGTTTAGAACAGGGTCAGAACGGTCGAGAAAAGTGGTTGACACGAACGCACCATCACTGTTGATTAACTACCATGTACTGAGAGATCAGAGAACACTAGCTCACTACTGCCAGAGGGCATTACTAGAGAGAACAATCCCACTGAGTAGTACAGGACACAACCTTGTAATCTGTAGACGTTTGAGCTTAGATTAGAGACTCCCTCCTAGAGTGACAAATCACAGTGTGTCGTGCAGACAGTACATTAACTCTTATAGGGCTACAGGACACAACCTTATACTCGTCAGCACGGGACCTAGTAATAATCTGTGGATGTACTGAGGTTAGAGAGACCACGCTAGTCTTGATTAGAAGATCATCTGTATCTGTGTGTTGTTTTTATAGCGAGCCACTGGGAAGAAAAACCTCCCACAGCTGCCCTGTAGCTGTCCTTAAGTTACACGGCAGTAGTGTGAAGTGTTAAACACATCCTAACATCCACAGGCTAAACACATCCTTCACAGCTAATGTTCCTGAGCTGCCGGGGCTACTGAGGAGCAAGGGCATTCAGGGTACAGTTAGATACACTTGACTGAACAAAGAGTAACTGAGGGCCAGCTGTGTGAGGGGAAGGAGTAGCCATAACAACAGTAATCAGGTCACGACCTGACACTGACCCTGCCTCAGTTGGGCTGGCCAGACTGTGTGTGTGTGTGTGTGTGTGCGTGTGTGTCCACCTGCCTGCGAGTGTGTGTGACTGTGTGTGCACTTGTGTGTGTGTGTCTGTGAGTGTGTGCTCGAACTTCACGCTGTCTCTCATCCCTCTCTCACACAGAGAGACATCCATCCATTTAGTCAGAAGTGGCCGTTAAACCACAGCTGACAGCAGAGGAACACTAATGACCAAGAATCCTGTGCAGCGAACCACGGGCACCCATTATACGAGCAGCACCACTGCACAAACACACACACTACCACGTCACCCATCACCTCACGTCTCCCACGGTCACTGCCTCTCTGACACAAATTAGAATCTCCACCCAGCCTCCCAGACAGGCTATTTTTCAACACTCCAACTGTATCTGAAAAGTGTCATTGTTTATAGGGAAAACATACCAACTTGAGGTAATAAGATTCATGCCGGTATTTTAATCTTTATCATTCCGATGACATAATGAGCTACGGGGGAGACGTGTTTGTAATTATCTTTGCAGTGAATAAGTAGGGAACACTGTATTTGACCAAGAGACAGATGACTTGTCAATATAACCGCTGTGGGAGAATTGTCATCGCAGGAACTTGTGTGGCTCCATATTGATTTACCTCATACTCAAACTCCTCTGGTCTGTCCACTTCAGCTGGGGTGTTGGAGAGGTACTCTGGACACTCGTAGAATTCATGCTCCATGGTGTGGATGGAGTGACAGCTGAGGAGAGACAGAATGAGAGGAAGAGAGAGGGGGAAGAGGAGATGTGTGAGTTGCAAGCTGGTTTCAACACCTTTCTCCCGGTGTTGTGCATATTGGTCGCTAACATAAAATCCATTTTACAACCTCCAGGAAAGCAACTAATGACAGGGATCTATACACACATCGTTTCATTTTAAACATGGACACATTTTAACAAGACAAAAAACCCATGTAAGTGACAGAAGCTGTGAAAAGACAGCTTTGTCTCCTCTGTAATTGATTGATTAACAGATGGTTACCTGGCACCTATACAGAGACATGTCAGCCCTGGTATAACCAGCCCACAGTAACATCTCTGTTGTTTAGAATCACAACAGCATCCATTCTGCCTCCCCCTTATCAGCCGTATCACAGACCAGGGAACGGATGATTTTTAGTTTATAGGACATAATGTATTTCATTTCTGGCCCAGTAAAGACCTATAAATAGACTGAGAATGAAAGGAGGTCTGTATAACAGTCACTCTGTTTGTTTTTAATCACCTTGTAAACTCTTAAAGGGAATGGATGCAGCAGTCTGGCTGCACTGCAGACGCAATGATTACATGCCAGTTGGAGAGCATCCTAATGACGTTAAAGGGATGTGATCAGCTGTACTGGGGAGGGGGCTGTAATGCTGCTGTCCTCCATGATACAGTAGAGGCTCTGATCAACCATATCAGGTTGATGTAACCCATAATAAAGCATCTCCATCTTGAGGAGAACTATCCAAGGGGACACTCATACAAATGTAGACATTCACCACAGTAAGTCACTTTGGATAAAAGTGTCTACTAATGGCACATATTATTACATTATCCACATGTTATTCATTCATATTCAAGGGGTAACCCACGTTCTCTCTGAATAAAGGGGTTATCTATTAGAAAGTTCCGGCAGAAAATTCAGGCCAAACCCATGAGTCACATACAGGACATGTATTACTCAGACAGAGTTCTACAACAATGGTTCTCAAATCCTGGCTCCCTGTATATTAACCACTAGTGAGGTTATCTCTATGGCAACATGACCGACAGCAGGAAGGGGCAGATAACAGGTTAGGGTTAGAGTTGAGGGTTAGGGTTGAGGCTAGGGTTACGGTACATTTTATGGTTAGGGTTAGGGTAAGGGATAAGGTTCATGTTAAGGTTAGGGTAAGTTTTAAGGCTAGGGTAAGGGATAAGGTTAATGTTAAGGTTAGGGTAAGTTTTAAGGCTAGGGTCAGGGTAAGGGATAAGGTTAATGTTAAGGTTAGGGTTAGGATTAGACGCCCCTCACCTGTCTGACAGCAGAAAGGGGCAGATGTCGGGTACAGGTGGAGTAGCAGGCCTCAGCTTAGCCAGGGCCATGATGTGTTCAAAAGTGATGTCCGTCTGCGTGCACACGTCCACCACGTGAACTTCCTGTAATGTCTGATGTGAGTGTGCGGGGTTGCCATGGCGACGGACGACCTGCACCACAATGGGGTCTCTTCTGATGACCTCCACCATCTCGTCATGGCTGGCCTTGGAGTAGTCCCTGCCATTCACCTGAACAGGGAAGAGATAGAAGAGTCTTAAACCTATGTACACAGTACAGGAATAACTAGGTGTCTATGGGGTGGGAGACAGAAGAGTCTTAAACCTATGTATACTGTACAGGAATAACTAGGTGTCTATGGGGTGGGAGACAGAAGAGTCTTAAACCTATGTATACTGTACAGTAATAACTAGGTGTCTATGGGGTGGGAGACAGAAGAGTCTTAAACCTATGCATACTGTACAGGAATAACTAGGTGTCTATGGGGTGGGAGACAGAAGAGTCTTAAACCTATGTATACTGTACAGTAATAACTAGGTGTCTATGGGGTGGGAGACAGAAGAGTCTTAAACCTATGCATACTGTACAGGAATAACTAGGTGTCTATGTGGTGAGTCAGTATCACAAAAGCTAGACTCTTCCCACAGCCAAGTCCCTACCATTCCCAAGTCCCTACCATTCCCAAGTCCCCACCATTCCCAAATTCCTACCATTCCCAAGTCCCCACCATTCTGAAGTTCCTACCATTCCTAAGTCCCTACCTTTCCGAAGTTCCTACCATTCCCAAGTCCCTACCATTCCCAAGCCCCTACCATTCCCAAGTCCCTACCATTCCCAAGCCCCTACCATTCCCAAGTCCCTACCTTTCAGAAGTCACTACCATTCCCAAGTCCCCACCATTCTCAAGTCCCTACCTTTCAGAAGTCCCTACCATTCCCAAGCCCCTACCATTCCCAAGTCCTTACCTTTCAGAAGTCACTACCATTCCCAAGTCCCTACCTTTCCGAAGTTCCTACCATTCCCAAGTCCCTACCATTCCCAAGCTCCTACCATTCCCAAGTCCCTACCTTTCAGAAGTTCCTACCATTCCCAAGTCCCTACCATTCCCAAGTCCCTACCTTTCAGAAGTCACTACCATTCCCAAGTCCCTACCTTTCCGAATTTCCTACCATTCCCAAGTTCCTACCATTCCCAAGTCCCTACCATTCCTAAGTCGCTACCATTCCCAAGTCCCTCCCATTCCCAAGTCCCTACCTTTCCGAAGTTCGTACCATTCCAAAGTCCCTCCCATTCCCAAGTCCCTACCATTCCGAAGTTTCTACCATTCCCAAGTCCCTACCATTCCTAAGTCCCTACCATTCCCAAGTCCCTCCCATTCCCAAGCCCCTACCTTTCCGAAGTTTCTACCATTCCCAAGTCCCTAGCATTCCCAAGTCCCTTGCATTCCCAAGTCCCTAGCATTTCCAAGTCCCTAGCATTCCCAAGTCCCTAGCATTCCCAAGTCCCTAGCATTCCCAAGTCCCTAGCATTCCCAAGTCCCACCAGATAGAGATGGAGGTGTTCTGTTAGTCGTATGTCGGGAGCACACAGAGAAGCAGCATATGTGATACTGTAGAGTGCACCTAGTGATCCAATTACAGCCTGCTGAGTACCAGTCTGTTTCTGCATCAGCCAACACCTTTGTCATTGTCTTGCCAAGGCAACAACATAAGCCATTTGAAAACCCTATTATATACTTGTATTTCAGAGAAGCATTACAATGCTACGATTTCACACACTGATCCTCCTTTCTTCTCCATTCTTATTCATATCCAGTACTGAACTGACTTACTGAGCCCTCCTACCCACCACCGAACAGAACAGTGGACCCCTGGGACTAACAGTTCAGTAATGATCCCTGAGAGCCTGGGTGAGACTGGAGAAGAAAAGCCTGTCAGTTTTAAAGGGCACCTGCTGTCTCTCCAGGGGAGGGGGAGGTGGAGAAGGCCAGGGTGGAGGCCTCTTCCCCTGGGTTGGACTGGTCTGAGCTCTGGGTCTCTGTCTCTGGGTCTGATCATCACAGCACTGTGGGGTTCAAACTAGATGTCTGGGTTTCAGTGGGAGGTACACTCATCATACCATACCATGCCAAGTAACACCTGAGCTGAGGCTAGGGTTAGGGTTGAGGCTAGGGTTGGGGTTGAGGCTAGGGTTAGGGTTAGGGTTGAGGCTTGTGTTAGAGTTGAGGTAAGGGTTGAGGGTTAGGGTTAGGGTTAGAGTTGAGGGTTAGGGTTAGAGTTGAGGGTTAGGGTTGAGAGGATTTCTGTTGGTGTCAAACCTTGGGTTGCACGGGCCTATTGCAACTTCCTTCTCTGTCTGTATATTGCAAGTCAGTCTGGTCTGAAGAGGGTAGAACATTGGGCCGGTTTCATTGGGAGGGATCGACGAAGGCAGAGAGCTGAGGCTAGGGTTAGGGTTGAGGTAAGGGTTGGATGTCCCTCATCTGTCTAATGGTCTGCAGTCATCTGTGACCTCAGATACACGGTTTATCCAATTACAGAGCCTCATTACAGTACAGATGTCAAATTCATGTTCAATCAATCACATCCTCAGATTTATTTTCAACACGGATTGTTGAAATGTGTCAGGATGCCAAACTGGGGCGCGCACACACACACACACACACACACACACACAAACATACGCACATGGATACACATGTACGCACCCACTGATACACACACACACACTTACTTACCTAACCCTAACCCAGAACTGAATGAATCTATCTATTATTAAATGAGATGCAGAAATAAAGAAATAGATGGTTGCTCTATTCAGCTCTGTAATGAGTTAGAAACCAGCTCCATTTATCTCTGTAATGAGATTGAAACCAGCTCCATTTAGCTCTGTAATGAGTTAGAAACTAGCTCCATTTATCTCTGTAATGAGATTGAAACCAGCTCTGTTTATCTCTGTAATGAGTTAGAAACCAGCTCCATGTATCTCTGTAATGAGATTGAAACCAGCTCCATTTAGCATTGTAATGAGATTGAAACCAGCTCCGTTTATCTCTGTAATGAGATTGAAACCAGCTCCATGTATCTCTGTAATGAGATTGAAACCGGCTCCATGTATCTCTGTAATGAGTTAGAAACCAGCTCCATGTATCTCGGTAATGACTTAAAAACCAGCTCCATGTATCTCTGTAATGAAATAGAAACCAGCTCCATGTATCTCTGTAATGAAATAGAAACCAGCCCCATGTATCTCTGTAATGAAATAGAAACCAGCTCCATTTATCTCTGTAATGAAATAGAAACCAGCTCCATGTATCTCTGTAATGAAATAGAAACCAGCTCCATTTATCTCTGTAATGAAATAGAAACCAGCTCAATGTAGGCAAGAGAAGCCATAAGGATGATAGACAGATACAGCACATGGTACATGTAAGGTACATGTAAGGTGTGTGTGTGTGTGTGTGTGTGTGTGTGTGTGTGTGTGTGTGTGTGTGTGTGTGTGTGTGTGTGTGTGTGTGTGTGTGTGAGTGTGTGTGTGTGTGTGTGTGTGTGTGTGTGTGTGTGTGTGTGTGTGTGTGTGTGTGTGTGTGTGTGTGTGTGTGTGTGTGTGTGTGTGTGTGTGTGTGTGATGCATGACAGAGTCTGCCCAGATGAAGCGGGAGCAGATCAGGATATCCCCTGAGTGTCCACAGCTGACCCAGAGGGAGAGGGAGCAGATCAGGATATCCCCTGAGTGTCCACAGCTGACCCAGAGGGAGAGGGAGCAGGTCAGGATATCCCCTGAGTGTCCACAGCTGACCCAGCACACAGCACAGAGACGACAAAACTAGCTAGCCACTGACTGATTAAGTACTGTAAAACCATGAAACCTTAGTTGACCTGAACTACCCTCACTGTCAGAGTTACTTCCTGGATCAGCACCCAGCAGACACCACACAATGTAGAGAACGTAACTGACAGAATAAAACAACTAGCTGTTAATTTACTGAATCTAAACCCAGAGACCTTGGTGGACCTGAGCTATCCTTACCTGACTGACTATTAGATCTCCTGACTGACTGTTAGATCTCCTGACTGAGTGTTAGATCTACTGACTGACTGTTAGATCTCCTGACTGACTGTTAGATCTCCTGACTGACTGTTAGATCTCCTGACTGAGTGTTAGATCTCCTGACTGACTGTTAGATCTCCTGACTGACTGTTAGATCTCCTGACTGACTGTTAGATCTCCTGACTGACTGTTAGATCTCCTGACTGACTGTTAGATCTCCTGACTGACTGTTAGATCTCATGACAGACTGTTAGATCTCCTGACTGACTGTTAGATCTCCTGACTGACTGTTAGATCTCCTGACTGACTGTTAGATCTCCTGACTGACTGTTAGATCTCCTGACTGACTGTTAGATCTCCTGACTGACTGTTAGATCTCCTGACTGACTGTTAGATCTCCTGATTGACTGTTAGATCTCCTGACTGACTGTTAGATCTCCTGACTGACTGTTAGATCTCCTGACTGAGTGTTAGATCTCCTGATTGACTGTTAGATCCCCTGACTGACTGTTAGATCTACTGACTGACTGTTAGATCTCCTGACTGACTGTTAGATCTCCTGACTGACTGTTAGATCTCCTGACTGACTGTTAGATCTACTGACTGACTGGTAGATCTCCTGACTGACTGTTAGATCTCCTGACTGACTGTTAGATCTCCTGACTGAGTGTTAGATCTCCTGATTAACTGTTAGATCTACTGACTGACTGGTAGATCTCCTGACTGACTGTTAGATCTCCTGATTGACTGTTAGATCTCCTGATTGACTGTTAGATCCCCTGACTGACTGTTAGATCTCCTGACTGACTGTTAGATCTCCTGACTGACTGTTAGATCTCCTGACTGACTGTTAGATCTACTGACTGACTGGTAGATCTCCTGACTGACTGTTAGATCTCCTGACTGACTGTTAGATCTCCTGATTGACTGTTAGATCTACTGACTGAGTGTTAGATCTCCTGACTGAGTGTTAGATCTCCTGACTGAGTGTTAGATCTCCTGAATGAGTGTTAGATCTCCTGACTGACTGTTAGATCTACTGACTGACTGTTAGATCTCCTGACTGAGTGTTAGATCTCCTGACTGACTGTTAGATCCCCTGACTGACTGTTAGATCTCCTGACTGACTGTTAGATCTCCTGACTGACTGTTAGATCTACTGACTGACTGTTAGATCTCCTGACTGACTGTTAGATCTCCTGACTGACTGTTAGATCTACTGACTGACTGTTAGATCTCCTGACTGACTGTTAGATCTCCTGACTGACTGTTAGATCTCCTGATTGACTGTTAGATCTCCTGACTGACTGTTAGATCTCCTGACTGACTGTTAGATCTCCTGACTGAGTGTTAGATCTCCTGACTGACTGTTAGATCTCCTGACTGACTGTTAGATCTCCTGACTGACTGTTAGATCTACTGACTCACTGTTAGATCTCCTGACTGACTATTAGATCTCCTGACTGACTGTTAGATCTACTGACTGAGTGTTATATCTCCTGACTGACTGTTAGATCTACTGACTGACTGTTAGATCTCCTGACTGACTGTTAGATCTACTGACTGACTGTTAGATCTACTGACTGAGTGTTATATCTCCTGACTGACTGTTAGATCTACTGACTGACTGTTAGATCTCCTGACTGACTGTTAGATCTCCTGACTGACTGTTAGATCCCCTGACTGACTGTTAGATCTCCTGACTGACTGTTAGATCTCCTGACTGACTGTTATATCTACTGACTGACTGTTAGATCTACTGACTGACTGTTAGAGCTCTTGCCAATATCAGCATACAGCAAAGACAGAATAAAACAACACCCTGTGGTTAACCACTAATAGAGAAATAACATGTATCTTATTTGACCTGAGCTAGACTCTCAGAGTTACTGCCTGGCTCAGCACACAGCAATACAGCAAAGACCATCTGTGAACTGTGATGTTTTAATCTCTGTGCTCTCTCTCAATTACATTTAAGGGGCTTTATTGGCATGGGAAACATGTTTACATTGCCAAAGCAAGTGAAATAGATAATAAACAATGGTTTATTTCACTTTTCCTCCATCATGCTTTTAGGCTGACTCTCTCTCTCTCTCTCTCTCTGAAGTCTGAAGTTGATATTGTATTAGTTATGTTTAGGCATGTGTTAGGCATTCTTCAATAGCCTGCTGGGTAACGTAGTCTAAATGTTATTAACACATAACACATCTTCTTTCCTTTAAAATAAAATAAAATTTATTTTCAATAACACACATTTCTTTCCACAATTTTTTTTATTATTTTTTTTTACATTATTTTTTCAACTAAATATAGTCTGTCCAACAATACTCTATTGTGGCTTTATTTAATAAAGGCATTTGACGCTTCAGCAGTATCCTCCAGGGTGAATGGGTGAATGGCTGAAGCCTTAGATCCACTCTGTTTCGTCTCAGTTGTGATCCATGCTCCGTTTGGATCTCATAGGATCGCGGTGCAACTTCTCTCTGCACACACCCTTGCTGCATCCAGGTTCCTGTAGTGGTGTCTCGGAGTCGTACATGATCTCCAGGTTTCAGTTCAGGTAAGTGTCTTGCACTCTTGTCGTGTCGCTGTTTTTGTTTGTCTTTCTGTTTTTCCTTCGCGAGTTTGACTTTGTGAGCACCTCTGGGTGTTAACAAGTCCTCATGGATGGGTAGGTTGGTTCTGATGCGACGTCCCATCAACATTCGTGCAGTTGAAAGTCCGTTCTGCAGCGGTGTGCTGCGGTAGATCATCAGATTTTTTAGGAAATCCTCCTTTCCATCGTGTGCCTTTTTCATCAGACCTCATCAGACAATTTTGACTGAACTCTCTGCTAAGCCGTTGGACCTTGGGTAGTTGGGGCTGGAGGTGTTGTGTCGGAATCCCCAGTCGTCAGCAAACGATCGGAATTCAGAACTTGAGAACTGTGGGCCATTGTCCGAGTACAGTTCAGATGCAACCCCATGTCTTGCAACGACTGATTTCAGGTAGGTGATTACAGCTTTGCTGGAGGTAGTTGGCAGTGTTGCTACTTCAGGGTAGTTTGAGTAGTAGTCGGTAACAACATTGTGACTTATGCCGTTGCAGTCAAAAAGGTCAACTCCAACTTTGTAGTAGGGTCTGTTGGGTACTGGATGAGGCATTAGCGGCTCTGCTTGCTGCTTTGGCCTGTAGGTCAAACATAGTTCACATGAAGCAGTGGTCTGCCTGTTTTCCTGGTTTATTCTTGGCCAGTACATTACTTCTCGTGCTTGTCATTTGCATTTTTTCTCACCCAAGTGGCCCTCGTGTATTTTCTGTAGCATTTCTTTGCATAGTGTCATGGGAATGACAATCTTGTTGCCTTTGAACTCTATGTCATCCACAATGGTGAGCTCTGCTCTGCACATCCAGTAATCCCGTATTCTCCTTGGACAGTTGTTTTTCTGTGCGGGCCATCCTATCAGTGTTGTTTCTTTCAACTCTGTCATTCTTTGGTCAGCTGCAGTCTCTCTTTTGATCTGCTCCATTCTCTCTGAAGACACAGGAAGTGATGCTACGATCATGTCGACGTAGGCCTGAATCTCAGTGTTTTTCTGTGTGCCGAAGCTCTCCTTCTTGTCGACTGCTGCTCGAGAAAGAGAGTCGGCGGCAAACATGAACTTTCCCGGGGTATAGATCATCTTCACATCATACTTTTGCAGTCTGATCAACATTCTCTGGATTCTCATTGGACAATCATTCAGTGGCTTAGACATGATTGACACCAATGGTTTGTGGTTTGTTTCTACTTCGAAGTCTTGTCCGTAGACGTATTGGTGAAACCTTTCGCAAGAGTTTGTGCTCGCCAGTAGTTCTTTCTCTATTTGTGCATACCTTGTCTCTGCACCTGTCAAGGATCTGGACGCATAAGCAACGGGTTGCCATGTGTCGTCATACTGTTGCAGAAGAACTGCTCCCAGGCCAAACTGTGATGCGTCTGCAGAAATGCTTGTGCTTTTCTCTGGATCATAGAACCTGAGCACTGGCTCTTCTGTGATTGTCTTCTTTAGGTTTTTGAAGCAGTTTTCCTGGTCATGGGACCATTCCCATTCATTTTTCTGTTCCAGAAGACATCTGAGTGGAGCGGACTGTGCTGACAGTTAGGGTATGAACTTTGCAAGGTAGGTGATCATGCCCATTAAGTGTCTCACATCGTCCTTGTTCTTCGGACGCTCCATGTTGTTGATGGCTGATGTTTTCCTCGGGTCTGGTTTGACTCCGTCCTCTGAAAGTACGTCTCCCACGAAGGTAAGTGTTTTCACACCAAACTCGCATTTGTCCTTGTTTAGTTTTAGGTTGACTTTCTGTGTCAGATCCAGCACTTGTCTCACTCTCGCATCGTGTTCTTCTTTTGTGGACCCCCAGATGATGATGTCATCCATCATAGTCTCCACTCCTGGAATGTGCTCGAAGATCATGTGGATTGTCTTGCGGTAGACCTCTGGCGCTGAAAGAATCCCATATGGTAGACAAAGAAATCTGTACCTGCCCTCAGGTGTGCCTCAGGACTACCTGACATGATGACTCCTTGCTGTCCCCAGTCCACCTGGCCGTGCTGCTGCTCCAGTTTCAACTGTTCTGCCTTATTATTATTGGACCATGCTGGTCATTTATGAACATTTGAACATCTTGGCCATGTTCTGTTATAATCTCCACCCAGCAGAGCCAGAAGAGGACTGGCCACCCCACATAGCCTGGTTCCTCTCTAGGTTTCTTCCTAGGTTTTGGCCTTTCTAGGGAGTTTTTCCTAGCCACGTGCTTCTACACCTGCATTGCTTGCTGTTTGGGGTTTTAGGCTGGGTTTCTGTACAGCACTTTGAGATATCAGCTGATGTACGAAAGGCTATATAAATACATTTGATTTGATGAATGTGCATAGCCTTGAGCTTGCATCATCTAGCTTCATTTGCCAGAATCCTAATGAGGCATCAAGCTTACTGAACCACATTGCTCCAGCAAACTGTGACATTATCTCTTCTCTGGTTGGCATCTTGAAATGCTCTCTCTTGATTGCTTTGTTGAGATCTCTCGGGTCTAGACATATCCTGAGATCGCTGTTCTTTTTCACCACAATAACCAGTGAGCTTACCCAGTCTGTAGGTTCATCCATTTTTGTGATGACTTCCATCTTTTCCACGTTCCTCTTTGAGCTTTTTCCTCAGTGCAAATGGAACTTTTCTGCATGCATGCACAACTGGAGTCATTTTGTCATTAGTACACAGTTGTGTTCTCCTGGTAAACATCCAAGACCCTCAAACACCTCCTCATACGCAGCCAGTAGCGATTCTTGGTCATTTTCAGTCTGTGATGTCACTACACACATTCTTTTCAACAAATTGAGCTTTTCACATGCATTGATTCCTAGAATAGGATGTACACTCTTTTCCACAACCAACAGCTGTGCTCTGAACTGCTTTCCTTTGTGCTGTGAAGTTACTATGCAGCTCCCTTTGACTGGTACGTTCTCCCCAGTATAACCAGTAACCTTCATTTCCACCGGGTGTATTTTGCTCTTCACCTTCAGTGTTTTGTAGTCATCCAGAGATAACAGGTTTACCTGTGCTCCAGTATCAAGCTTGAATGGTATTATAGTTTCATTCACCTTCAGTGTTTTGTAGTCATCCAGAGATAACAGGTTTACCTGTGCTCCAGTATCAAGCTTGAATGGTATTATAGTTTCATTCACCTTCAGTGTTTTGTAGTCATCCAGCGACAACAGGTTTACCTGAGCTCCAGTAACAAGCTTCAATGGTATTATAGATTCATTCACCTTCAGTGTTTTGTAGTCATCCAGCGACAACAGGTTTACCTGAGCTCCAGTAACAAGCTTCAATGGTATTATAGTTTCATTCACCTTCAGTGTTTTGTAGTCATCCAGAGATAACAGGTTTACCTGTGCTCCAGTATCAAGCTTGAATGGTATTATAGTTTAATTCACCTTCAGTGTTTTGTAGTCATCCAGAGATAACAGGTTTACCTGTGCTCCAGTATCAAGCTTGAATGGTATTATAGTTTCATTCACCTTCAGTGTTTTGTAGTCATCCAGAGATAACAGGTTTACCTGTGCTCCAGTATCAAGCTTGAATGGTATTATAGATTCATTCACCTTCAGTGTTTTGTAGTCATCCAGAGATAACAGGTTTACCTGTGCTCCAGTAACAAGCTTCAATGGTATTATAGATTCATTCACCTTCAGTGTTTTGTAGTCATCCAGAGATAACAGGTTTACCTGTGCTCCAGTATCAAGCTTCAATGGTATTATAGTTTCATTCACCTTCAGTGTTTTGTAGTCATCCAGCGATAACAGGTTTACCTGTGCTCCAGTATCAAGCTTGAATGGTATTATAGATTCATTCACAGTCAATGGCACAATCCATTCAGCATTTACTGCATTGCATATTTCCACAGAATCAACAAAGAATTCTTCAATATCCTCCTTGACTGTGTGAACCTTTTTCTTTGTAGCCTCAGCTTTGCAGCATTTTGAGAAATTACTATTTTTCCCACAGTTGTTACATGATTTGCCATATGCAGGGCATTTTTTGGGGCTTGTGGATAAATCCACATTTTCCACATGTAGTGTTTTGATTTCTCTCTTTTGCTTGTTTTTGTTTTGTAAGGCGTTGTGTGTGGTGCTCCTCTCTTGTTATTGGATACACTGACGTCTCTTCCCTGCACAGCTCTTTAGCGTGTGCTCTGGTGGTTTCAGCTGCTCAACACATATTCACTGCTTTATCCACAGTTAAATCTTGCTCACGCAGCGATCTCTCCTTGAGTCTATTATCAACTATGTCACAGACTATCCTGTCTTTCACTAGTGAGTCTTTCAGATTTTCAAATTCACACGTTTTGCTCAGTGTGTTCAGCTCAGCCAAATACTGGTCAAAACTGACTCCTTGTTTCTGATCATGAGAGAAAAACTTGTATCTCTCAAACTTGACTTTCTGGCTTGGTACAAAGGACTCCTCAAATTTAGCCATTAGCACAGTCAATGTCAAGTTTGCCTCTTCTTGCTGAAAGCTATTGTAAATGTCCAATGCATCCTCTCCAATAACATGCAGAAAAATGGATTCCTTTCAATTTGTCATCATCTCCCCCTGCACCACTGGCTGCTAGGTAGATATTGAATCTCTGCTTGAAACGTTTCCAATTGTCAGCTAAATTGCCTGTTAACTGCATAGGAGTAGGAGGACTAAGGCTATCCATGACGGAGAACAGGAACAGTGTCAATTTCCCTTACTTCAGTATGTCAACTTGCTCGTCAACAGATTCCAATGCAGCCTCACTCTAGCTGCTGTCACTCTCGCTGCTGTCACTCTCGCTGCTGTCATTCTCGCTGCCGTCGCTCTCGCTGCCGTCATTCTCGCTGCCGTCGCTCTCGCTGCCGTCGCTCTCGCTGCCGTCGCTCTCGCTGCCTTCGCTCTCGCTGCCGTCGCTCTCGCTGCCGTCACTCTCGCTGCCGTCACTCTAGCTGCTGTCACTCTCGCTGCTGTCACTCTAGCTGCTGTCACTCTAGCTGCTGTCACTCTCGCTGCTGTCAGTCTCTCTGCTGCGGCTCGTTGCCCTCACTCTTGCAAGCTAGCATCTTCGACTACTCACGTCACTTGACTTGTGGTAGAATGTTCAATTTTAGTCACGGAAATTTGCAGAGTTACTCCTTTCTTTTCTCTGTCTCGTCATAGCGACTACCAATCTGACACCATGTTCCTTATATAATGACAAACCGGGGCCTAGGTTTAACTACTTTTAATGAACATATACTTTAGCTAGAAAACTCCATGTTTAGCCATGCAAGGCATTCTTCAACCACCTGCCCCCGCATAGCCTGCTGGGTAACATAGTCTAAATGTTATTAACACATAACAACACAGTATCTATGGTATTGTCAGCGGTTTTACGACTGGATTGATGTCTGAGAGTAATGCTTTTTTGATCGAAGCTTGCTTTCTCATAACGTCAACACAGCTTCCTAACGTGTGCAACCTGAAACGTACACACAGACATACTGTATCTCGTCTCATACGGTAAGGAAACATACAGAGAACACCACATGAGGTACTTCCTGGTTCCCTCGAGGTAAAGGTTACTGATGTCAATACAACATGGCCCCCATGGACCTGTGTGTGTTTGAAGTGAGAGCTCTGTGAAGGTCAGTAGTTATTGTGGTCTACCACAGGGTGTGAGGGTCAGGAAGAGACCCTGACAGGAGACAGGGCTATCAGGGCAGTAGTCCTATATTGATTATAGACCTTAATAATATCAGGCTACTCAAGTAAAATGTCAAATGATTTCATCAATAGACCTGTTCTGTGTAGCTCTGGTTGAGAGCTAGCCTTGTCTCCAGCCTTTCCTGTTGAGGTCTGTTATCTCAAGATAAGAGCAGAATATGTTAGCCAGTGATGCTCCACTACAGTCTATGAGACTGTATCCTGTTTACAGACATTAAACACTTCATGTGTTACATAGACTGGTATCCAGTGATGTGGCCCTACAGACAGTAAACTCTTCACGTGTTACATAGACTGGTATCCTGTGATGTGGCCCTACAGACAGTAAACTCTTCACGTGTTACATAGACTACCCTGGAGCGCCAAGTGGACCAGATGATTGAGTAGAAATAGAAATATGTTTGTCAAAAAATGTCTACCCTCTTCAATGACATCACACTTGCAGCACACGATCTTATCAACTAAGATGGCTATAAATGGTGTTGCCTGTTGTCGATATGAACAGGTGAGATAAGTAGATAAGTGTGTGTGTGTGTGTGTGTGTGCGTGCGTGCGTGCGTGTGTGTGGGGCACATTGAGATAAGAGCTTGATGGAAACCTCTCAACCTCGCAGCTACGGCTGACAGATAGCATGCCTTTGTGAGCTAATGGAAACAATCACGCACACACACACACACACACACACAAACAAACACAGTTTAAACCTGCATTACGTCAACCCTAACAGCGTCAAACCGCGGCTGCTGGTTGTTTAGATAGAGACAGTTTCTCTGCATATTGAAAGAGATTACAATAGACTGCAACACAATGAGAACAGCAGGCTGTTTCCTCTAGAGAACCAGACAGTCTATTCAGCAGGGACCATATGCTTCTCCTCTCCTAAAGATACTGTGTTCCAAATGGCCCCCCTAGTCCCTATATAGTGCACTTCTTTTGACCAGGCTCTGATGAAATGTAGTGCACTGTAAAGTGAATAGGTTGCTGTTTGGGATGCTCAACAGCATTGGTAAGAGTACAACAATTACCTTGATCTTCGTACCCTCTGATTCAATTGAAGTTCAGATATTTTTTTCTAATAATGGATATCCAATGTTGCGATGACGACAGACACAGGATGATGGATTTTATTTCCATGATGATGAACGGAGAGACACTCAGCTGGCCAGGGCCAAACAATCTCCAAACCTAATTTAGTCAACAGCGTATTGAGAATGAGTCCTATCTCATCTGACTGGGGAAGTCTGGAATCTGACATGTCTCGTTTCAATAATAACAGTGTCTTGACACAATATGGCAACCGATTCCAATATGAGAGAGATGATGGTTTGATGATCAGTTGTTTTTAATCAACTGTGTAGTGCAAGGGCAAAAACCAGACTGATCCTAGTACTGCATGGGGAAAGGAGCCACTACCTAAAACAAACTGATCCTAGTACTGCATCCTCAACCAGACTCATCCTGGTACTGCATGGGGAAAGGAGCCACTACCTAACACAAACTGATCCTGGTACTGCATCCTCAATCAGACTGATCCTGGTACTGCATCCTCAACTAGACTGATCCTGGTACTGCATCCTCAACCAGACTGATCCTGGTACTGCATCCTCAATCCTCAACCAGACTGATCTTAGTACTGCATCCACAACCAGACTGATCCTAGTACTACATCCTCAACCAGACTGATCTTAGTACTGCATCCTCAACCAGACTGATCCTGGTACTGTATCCTCAACCAGACTGATCCTGGTACTGCATCCTCAACCAGACTGATCCTGGTACTGCATGGGGAAAGTAGCCACTATGCAGATCTGACACTGCTTCTACATATACAAGAATTCAGTCAAAAGTGAAAATGGGCTAAAGTAATTTTGAAAAATATTTTATTTGAAAACTCTTACATTAGCACCCAACAACTTGCAGCTATGTAATGTCTGGGTGAAACTGCTTTAAAAGGTCTGGTATTTGGGCAGTAATACATTCTTCAAAGTTAATGCTGCTTCTCGTTAGCGTCATTAGAGCGAAATGGATGAAGCAGAGAGCAGAGAGATCCGAGGTGGTTCATATCATTCAGAGTCACTACATCCATGTCAGCAGAGTAGCGTTACTCTGTCCACCTTTCTGAAATCACTATATTTAGCCCCAGTCTCTTCTGCTACATCAGGGATCATCAACTAGGATCAGTTACGGGATGATTTTTGTAGACTGCAAACTGACCACAAGAAGCCAAAACAGAGATAATATTTGATTAAAACATCATAATTTACATTTTTATACAATCACGTCTCTCTATTATACGAGGGAACCCTGATCTGTTTCACCTGTCCTTGTGATTGTCTCCACCCCCTCCAGGTGTTGCTTTTTCCCCCAGTGTATATATCCCTGTGTTTCCTGTCTCTCTGTGCCAGTGTATTTATCCCTGTGTTTCCTGTCTCTCTGTGGCTGTTCGTCTTGTATGTTTAGTCAAGTCAACCAGCGTGTTTTCCCCTGTACTCCTTTTCAATTCTCTTTTGCTAGTCCTCCCGGTTTTGACCACTGCCTGACTCTGGACTACTTTCCCACCTGCCTGATCAGCCTGCCTGCCCTGACCTTGAATCTGCCTGCCCGTAGGTACCTACTGGACTCTGAGCTGGTTTTGATTTTGCCTGTACACGACCATTCTCTTGCCTACCCCGTTTTGTATGAATAAACATTGTAAGACTCCAACCATCTGCCTCCTGTGTCTGCATCTGGGTCTTGCCTTGTGCCTTGTGCCTTGATCAGCCGTTACCAACAGCAACCCTGGAGCAATTAGGGTTAAGTGCCTTGCTCAGGGCACATCAACAGATTTTTCACCTTGTCAGCTCGGGGATTCGAACTAGGGACCCAAAACTGCCTGTGGCTTACTTGGAAAGTTGTGTTTTGAGGGAGGATACAGTGTAGTGTTTAATAACTCATGCATCGATTGCATTTCCTGTTACACTTGAAAACATTATTAGTGGGAGACTGCTAAAATCTCCATCAGGAGGCTGAAAAGATCCTACAGTTGCACCATTGAGAGCATTTTGACTGGCTTCATCACCGCCTGATATGGCAAATGCACTGCCCTTGACCGCAAAGTGCTACAGAGGTTTGTGAGGACAGACCAGTACATCACCGGGGACAAGCTACCTGCCATCTAGGACCTCTATATCAGGCGGTGTTAGAGGAAGGCCCGAACAATTGCCAAAGATGCCAGCCACCAAAGCCATAGACTGTTCAAATCAAATCAAATTTCATTGGTCACATACCCTTGCAATAACATCTGCTAAATATGTGTATCGAAATGCTTGTGTTTCTAGCTCCAACAGTGCAGTAGTATCGAACAATTCACAACAATACACACAAATCTAAAAGGAAAATAATGAAATTAAGAACTATATAAATATTGGGACGAGCCATGTCGGAGTGGCGTTGACTAAAATACAGTAGAATACAGTATATACATATAAAGCAGTATGTAAACATTATTAAAGTGACCAGTGATTCCATGTCTATGTATATAGTGCAGCAGCCTCTAAGGTGCAGGGTTGAGTAACCGGGTGGTAGCCGGTTAGTGATGGCTATTTAACAGTCTGATGGCCTTGAGATAAAAGCTGTTTTTCAGTCTCTCTGTCCCAGCTTTGATGCACCTGTACTGACCTCACCTCCTGGATGGCAACGTGGTGAAGAGGCCGTGGCTCGGGTGGTTGATCTTTTTGGTCTTCCTGTGACATCGGGTTCTGTAGGTGTCCTGGAGGGTAGGCAGTGTGCCCCCAGTGATGCGTTGGGCAAATCGCACCACCCTCTGGAGAGCCCTGCAGTTGTGGACGGTGCAGTTGCCGTACCAGGCGGTGATAAAGCCCGACAGGATGCTCTCAATTGTGCATCTGTAAAAGTTTGTGAGGGGCCAAAGCAAATTGAGGTTGAAGAGGCCCTGTTACACCTTCTTCACCACACTGTCTGTGTGGGTGGACCATTTCAGATTGTCAGTGACCTGTACGCCGAGGAACTTGAAGCTTTTCACCTTCTCCACCGCGGAGAAGGTGCCCCACCCGTCGATGTGGGGCATGCTCCGTCTTCTGTCCATGATCAGCTCCTTCATTTTGTTGACGTTGAAGGAGGGGTTATTTTCCTGTCACCACTCCTTCAGGGCCCTCATTTCCTCCCTGTAGGCTGTCTCGTCATTGTTGGTAATCAGGCCTACTACTGTTGTGTCGTCTGCAAACTTGATGTTTAAGTTGCGTGACCACGCAATCATGGGTGAACAGGGAGTACAGGAGGGGGCTGAGCACACACGCTTGTGGGGCTCCTGTGTTGATGATCAGCGAAGTGAAGGTGTTGTTTCCTACCTTCACGACCTGGGGGTGGCCCGTAAGGAAGTCCAGGATCCAGTTGCACAGGGCGGGGTTCCGACCCGTGGCCCCAAGCTTAATGATGAGCTTGGAAGGTGCTATGGTGTTGAAGGTTGAGCTATAGTCAATGAACAGCATTTTTACATAGGTACAGTGCCTTGCGAAAGTATTCGGCCCCTTTGAACTTTGCGACCTTTTGCCACATTTCAGGCTTCAAACATAAAGATATAAAACTGTATTTTTTTGTGAAGAATCAACAACAAGTGGGACAAAATCATGAAGTGGAACGACATTTATTGGATATTTCAAACTTTTTTAACAAATCAAAAACTGAAAAATTGGGCATGCAAAATTATTCAGCCCCTTTACTTTCAGTGCAGCAAACTCTCTCCAGAAGTTCAGTGAGGATCTCTGAATGATCCAATGTTGACCTAAATGACTAATGATGATAAATACAATCCACCTGTGTGTAATCAAGTCTCCGTATAAATGCACCTGCACTGTGATAGTCTCAGAGGTCCGTTAAAAGCGCAGAGAGCATCATGAAGAACAAGGAACACACCAGGCAGGTCCGAGATACTGTTGTGAAGAAGTTTAAAGCCGGATTTGGATACAAAAAGATTTCCCAAGCTTTAAACATCCCAAGGAGCACTGTGCAAGCGATAATATTGAAATGGAAGGAGTATCAGACCACTGCAAATCTACCAAGACCTGGCCGTCCCTCTAAACTTTCAGCTCATACAAGGAGAAGACTGATCAGAGATGCAGCCAAGAGGCCCATGATCACTCTGGATGAACTGCAGAGATCTACAGCTGAGGTGGGAGACTCTGTCCATAGGACAACAATCAGTCGTATATTGCACAAATCTGGCCTTTATGGAAGAGTGGCAAGAAGAAAGCCATTTCTTAAAGATATCCATAAAAAGTGTCGTTTAAAGTTTGCCACAAGCCACCTGGGAGACACACCAAACATGTGGAAGAAGGTGCTCTGGTCATATGAAACCAAAATTGAACTTTTTGGCAACAATGCAAAACGTTATGTTTGGCGTAAAAGCAACACAGCTGAACACACCATCCCCACTGTCAAACATGGTGGTGGCAGCATCATGGTTTGGGCCTGCTTTTCTTTAGCAGGGACAGGGAAGATGGTTAAAATTGATGGGAAGATGGATGGAGCCAAATACAGGACCATTCTGGAAGAAAACCTGATGGAGTCTGCAAAAGACCTGAGACTGGGACGGAGATTTGTCTTCCAACAAGACAATGATCCAAAACATAAAGCAAAATCTACAATGGAATGGTTCAAAAATAAACATATCCAGGTGTTAGAATGGCCAAGTCAAAGTCCAGACCTGAATCCAATCGAGAATCTGTGGAAAGAACTGAAAACTGCTGTTCACAAATGCTCTCCATCCAACCTCACTGAGCTCGAGCTGTTTTGCAAGGAGGAATGGGAAAAATGTTCAGTCTCTCGATGTGCAAAACTGATAGAGACATACCCCAAGCGACTTACAGCTGTTATCGCAGCAAAAGGTGGCGTTACAAAATATTAACTTGAGGGGGCTGAATAATTTAGCACGCCCAATTTTTCAGTTTTTGATTTGTTAAAAAAGTTAGAAATATCCAATAAATGTCGTTCCACTTCATGATTTTGTCCCACTTGTTGTTGATTCTTCACAAAAAAATAAAGTTTTATATCTTTATGTTTGAAGCCTGAAATGTGGCAAAAGGTCGCAAAGTTCAAGGGGGCCGAATACTTTCGCAAGGCACTGTATTCCTCTTGTCCATATGGGCTAGGGCAGTGTGCAGTGTGATGGCAATTGCATCATTGGGGCGGTATGCAAATTAAAGTGGGTCTAGGACGTCAGGTAAGGTATAGGTGATATGATCCTTAACTAGCCTCTCAAAGCACTTCATGATGACAGAAGTGCTACGCGACGAGATTCATTTAGTTCAGTTACCTTTGCTTTCTTGTGTACAGGAACAATGGTGGACATCTTGAAGCAAGTGAGGACAGCAGACTGGGATAGGGAGATATTGAATATGTCCGTAAACACTCCAGCCAGCTGGTCTGCGCAAGCTTTAAGGACGCGGCTAGGGATGCCGTCTGACCGGCAGCCTTGCTAGTGTTAACAGCCTTAAATGTCTTACTCTTGTTGTCCACGGAGGATGAGAGCCCACAGTCCTTGGGAGCGGGCCGCGTTGGTGTCACTGTGTTATACTCAAAGCGGGCGAATAATGTGTTTAGCTTGTCTGGGAGCAAGACATCGGTGTCTGCAACGTGGCTGGTTGCCCCTTTGTAATCCGTGATTGTCTGTTGACCCTGCCACATACGTCTCGTGTCTGAGCCCGTGAATTGCGACTACTCTTTGTCTCTGTACTGACGTTTTGCCTGTTTGATTTCCTTAAGGAGGGAATAACTACACTGTTTGTATTCGATCATATTCCCAGTCACCTTGCCCTGGTTAAATGTGGTGGTTCCCGCTTTCAGTTTTGTGCGAATGCTGCCATCTATCCACGGTTTCTGGTTTGGGTAGGTTTTAATAGTCACAGTGGGAGCAACATCCCCGATACACTTCCTGATGAACTCAGTCACTGTGTCTTTGTGTCTGTGTATGTGTCAATGTTATTCTCAGAGGCAACCCAGAACATATCCCAGTCCGTGTGATCAAAACAATCTTCAAGCATGGATTCCGATTGGTCAGACCAGCGTGGAATAGTACCTTCCGGCAAACGATTCTTGACCATCGGCTCTACCCCCAAGCCAGACTGCTAAATAGTCAATTAATGGTACCCAAAACTATCTACACTGACTCTATCTTGCACTGACCCTATGCACACTGACCCTATGCACACTGACCCTATGCACACTGACCCTATGCTATCCTACACTCGCTAGATTATATACATTATACAAACTACATACACACTCCCTCACACACTACATTAATACTCCCACACTCCCTCACACACTACATTAATACTCCCACATTCACTCACACACTACATTGACACTCCACACTGGTACTGCTACTGCTACTGGTACTGGTACAGGTACTGCTACTGGTACTGGTACTCCCTGTATATAGCTCCACATTGATCTGGTACTGGTACTCCCTGTATATAGCTCCACATTGATCTGGTACTGGTACTGGTACTCCCTGTATATAGCTCCACATTGATCTGGTACTGGTACTCCCTGTATATAGCTCCACATTGATCTGGTACAGGTACTGGTACTCCCTGTATATAGCTCCACATTGATCTGGTACTGGTACTCCCTGTATATAGCTCCACACTGATATGGTACTGGTACTGGTACTGGTACTCCCTGTATATAGCTCCACATTGATCTGGTACTGGTACTCCCTGTATATAGCTCCACATTGATCTGGTACTGTTACTGGTACTGGTACTGCTACTGGTACTGCTACTGGTACTGGTACTCCCTGTATATAGCTCCACATTGATCTGGTACTGTTACTGGTACTGGTACTGCTACTGGTACTGGTACTCCCTGTATATAGCTCCACATTGATCTGGTACTGTTACTGGTACTGGTACTGCTACTGGTACTGGTACTCCCTGTATATAGCTCCACATTGATCTGGTACTGCTACTGGTACTGGTACTCCCTGTATATAGCTCCACATTGATCTGGTACTGGTACTGGTACTCCCTGTATATAGCTCCACATTGATCTGGTACTGCTACTGGTACTGGTACTCCCTGTATATAGCTCCACATTGATCTGGTACTGGTACTGGTACTCCCTGTATATAGCTCCACATTGATCTGGTACTGGTACTGGTACTCCCTGTATATAGCTCCACATTGATCTGGTACTGTTACTGGTACTGGAACTGCTACTGGTACTGGTACTCCCTGTATATAGCTCCACATTAATCTGGTACTGCTACTGGTACTGGTACTCCCTGTATATAGCTCCACATTGATCTGGTACTGGTACTGGTACTCCCTGTATATAGCTCCACATTGATCTGGTACTGCTACTGGTACTGGTACTCCCTGTATATAGCTCCACATTGATCTGGTACTGGTACTGGTACTCCCTGTATATAGCTCCACATTGATCTGGTACTGGTACTGGTACTCCCTGTATATAGCTCCACATTGATCTGGTACTGGTACTGGTACTCCCTGTATATAGCTCCACATTGATCTGGTACTGCTACTGGTACTGGTACTCCCTGTATATAGCTCCACATTGATCTGGTACAGGTACTCCCTGTATATAGCTCCACATTGATCTGGTACTGGTACTGGTACTCCCTGTATATAGCTCCACATTGATCTGGTACTGGTACTCCCTGTATATAGCTCCACATTGATCTGGTACAGGTACTGGTACTGGTACTCCCTGTATATAGCTCCACATTGATCTGGTACTGGTACTCCCTGTATATAGCTCCACATTGATCTGGTACTGGTACTGGTACTCCCTGTATATAGCTCCACATTGATCTGGTACTGGTACTCCCTGTATATAGCTCCACATTGATCTGGTACTGGTACTCCCTGTATATAGCTCCACATTGATCTGGTACTGGTACTCCCTGTATATAGCTCCACATTGATCTGGTACTGGTACTCCCTGTATATAGCTCCACATTGATCTGGTACTGGTACTGGTACTCCCTGTATATAGCTCCACATTGATCTGCTACTGGTACTGGTACTCCCTGTATATAGCTCCACATTGATCTGGTACTGGTACTCCCTGTATATAGCTCCACATTGATCTGGTACTGGTACTGGTACTGGTACTCCCTGTATATAGCTCCACATTGATCTGGTACTGGTACTGGTACTCCCTGTATATAGCTCCACATTGATCTGGTACTGGTACTGGTACTCCCTGTATATAGCTCCACATTGATCTGGTACTGGTACTGGTACTCCCTGTATATAGCTCCACATTGATCTGGTACTGGTACTGGTACTGGTACTGGTACTCCCTGTATATAGCTCCACATTGATCTGGTACTGGTACTGGTACTCCCTGTATATAGCTCCACATTGATCTGGTACTGGTACTGGTACTCCCTGTATATAGCTCCACATTGATCTGGTACTGGTACTGGTACTCCCTGTATATAGCTCCACATTGATCTGGTACTGGTACTGGTACTGGTACTGGTACTCCCTGTATGTACTGTTGCTCCATTCTTGTGTATTTTATTTTATTCGTCTTGTGTTGCTTTTTTATTTTTAAAGTCTGCGTTGTTGGGAAGGGCTCGTAAGCATTTTAGGGTAAAGTCTACACCAGTTGTATTTTAGGGTAAAGTCTACACCAGTTGTATTTTAGGGTAAAGTCTACACCAGTTGTATTTTAGGGTAAAGTCTACACCAGTTGTATTCGGCGCATGTGACAAATACAATTTGATTTGATTTGACTGTTAATTATTTCCATGATATGCTGTTTTGCACCAATTAATCACAGTGACAAGGTATGCTAATCAGACAGAGGGGGGTAAACTGAGACTGGAGAACCCTAGAGGTGTGTCCAAAATGACAACCTATTCCAGAAATAGTGGGGGCCCTAGTCAAAAGTAGTGTGCTATATAGGGAATAGGGTGCGATTTTAGACACTTGTCCAAGTGGAGGGTTTACACTCCATAGAGCTCTGTGGAAAACCTTAAAACACAGCCATCGCTATTCATAGCAATGGTGGTGTGTGTGTGTGTGTGTGTGTGTGTGTGTGTGTGTGTGTGTGTGTGTGTGTGTGTGTGTGTGTGTGTGTGTGTGTGTGTGTGTCTACGCAAATCTACGCACACACACACACGCGTGTGTCCTTGATGATGAGTGTACCATGTCATGAGTGTCCTTCACGGTAACACAGATACAGACCTCTACTACACCACAGCTGAATATAATCAATTAGTTCTGCATTAAAAAAAAACACATGAAAACATGAAAAAGACAATCTATGTAATTCCTGGACTGATGTAAAAACCCTCTGGTCAATCCAGCCAACATCACACACTACAATATGTATGGATTAGAGAGGCAGTGTGACCTGGGAAACACACTGATAACACTCTCTCGCTAACCACTTCATCACTCACTCCCTCTCTCACTGGTCTCTCTAGATTGGTCTCTCCCTCTTCTCTTGTTTGCTGTTAGCGAATTTCTCTCTCTCACACACACACACTCGCGCTCTCTCTCTCTTAACAACCCAAACTCCTCAACCCAGTTCCAGGAGCAGCATAGGAGACATCCGGGGAGAAGAGAGGCAGGGTGAGTGAGAGGGAACCAGACAGTCTGATCAGCCTAGTCACCATCACCTCCACCGACCAGGCCTTCTGATGTAACAACAGGAAATCAAAGGTTAGCGTCTGTTGTTGCAGAACACACTACAGATGTCGGCTCTTAATTTGAACGCCCTGTTGTTGCGGGAAGTGTCAATTTTAAAAGGCTTCTAAAGTTTGTAATTTCCACTTTAAAATGTATCATCCCTTTTAAAAAATTCCATTCATTATAATCCACACAATAATTCACATTTCCTGTTGCTGCAGGATCATTTTCTTGCTGTGAGAAACTGGTCAAATTAAGATCCTACATCTGTATGGGTCTCATCATCAAATTGTCTCTCTCATTATGCCTCTGTGAATAGTGGACAGGAAGGTTTTTTCCTTCACTATAGAAGAAAAGGGTCCTTCTTTCCTTCATTATACACTTCAGAAACCCTCCACGCTCCTGATTCAAGGTAGAATAGGCAACGAGAATCATCTGGGATTTCTCTTCTATTGTGCTTTTCAAGGTGCCATGACTGGAGGCTGTGTTTATGCCTGAGAATCTCCATGTTGCCCGCTACACGCTTAGCACCAATACCGTAATCAAGGAGCACACACACACACACACACACACACACACACACACACACACACACACACACACACACACACACACACACACACACACACACACACACACACACACACACACACACACACACACACACACACACACACACCCTACAGTAGTAGAAGTGACAGTAATTCAGCATTCACATTAGCATGTTCCTACAAACGAATGCAAACTTCACAGTTTTCTTCATGTTTCTATCATGGTGTGAAAAATGTGTTTGGGTTGTGTAGCATCGTAAATCATGGCAGGGCAATGTGTCTGTCTGCTGTATAACTAATGGGGTTATCAGAGCTACAGGATCACCCGAAGCAGCCACGGATGGTGTGGGTTATGACAAACTGCATCAACAAACCATTAACCAGGCGCCATAGCAACCACAATACAATCACACTAGACGCATACACCCGCACATGTATACACACACACACACACACACACACACACACACACACCCGTTATCCACCCAAACAACCATTCACACATCACACCGCCCTGGCGATGCATAAATTACTAGGCTTTTGTCTCAGTGGGGTGTAAAATGTGTTGTTTTTTGGACGAGGTATGTGGTCGTGTGGATACTGGCAACTGGATAGTAGTATCTCTCCACCACACTACTCTGTTGGCAAGTGAACTCATCAGGGTTTATGTCTCTCTCTCTCTCTCTCTCTCTCTCTCTCTCTCAATATTGGCTAGCAGAAGAGCGGACACATTCCTTGCTTTACACTAAATCCCTCTGGCTGGTGTCAGTCGTGGTGAAACAAACAAACAGGGTCCGTGAAAAGCCTCTGCATCCATTTCCAGTATGTCTGTTGTATTATTTCTCTAGTGCTTACAACCACATTGAACAGGTCTTGTGTTAACACATCTAGCTCTGTTTACCTCATGAAAGACCCCATGTTGGGACTTACATCCAGGAAGTGTGTCACTTCTGTGTCTTTTATACACCCCTCCCTCCCTCCCTCCCTCCCTCCGGCTGGGTTTTATCCCCTCTTTAGATTTATATCCTGATAGAGTAATGAATGTGGTCTGGTCAGTGCCAGGATCTCCGTTGTGTCCTGATCCTCCCACCATCATTACTCCTCCATTCATCTCCCTGCTGCCATTAAAACAACAGCCACACAATATCCCTCCCTGCCAGCCGAAGCCACCACATAACACATGCAATGTGTTTGAATTAGATCTCAGAGGGTCAGCGATTAGGCCCACATTAATCACCCAGCCTGGGGTTCAGACAGAGGGTAGCTACCCCTCTACCATACTCCTCTGTGATGGAGGGATTGGTGGAGGAGGAGAGGATTTTGGAACTAGTCCATTAGTTCCTTTGTGCCTGGTAAGCTAAATGAAGAGCAGACAAAGGAGAATTAATCGTAATACTGGTTGAACTCAGGTCTGGCTGGACAGTGCAGGGATAGTAATACTGGTTGAACTCAGGTCTGGCTGGACGGTGCAGGGATAGTAATACTGGTTGAACTCAGGTCTGGCTGGACGGTGCAGGGATAGTAATACTGGTTGAACTCAGGTCTGGCTGGACGGTGCAGGGATAGTAATACTGGTTGAACTCAGGTCTGGCTGGACGGTGCAGGGGTAGTAATACTGGTTGAACTCAGGTCTGGCTGGACGGTGCAGGGATAGTAATACTGGTTGAACTCAGGTCTGGCTGGACGGTGCAGGGATATTAATACTGGTTGAACTCAGGTCTGGCTGGACGGTGCAGGGTGGATGGGGGCACCCTGCTGTTTTATTAGCGAACCATCGTACCGAACGGACACACACTAGCTGGAAAGCCAGGGGAGAGTTTTTAAGTTCAGCTTCTTTTTGTCAGCCATCTTGTGTTATTTGGTGGGGAACGGGGTGGAAGGGGGGGGGGGGTTCTCAAATTTGGTTGGGAGCAAAATAGCTTTGTGTACAAGGGGTGGGGGCATAATTAGAGAACATGCCAAAAGCTTATAAAGTGAAACATTTTGCTGCTGAGAAAGAGACAAATGTATGCGCATAAAATGATGAAGGTGGAATTCACCTAATAAGGCTGGCTGCCTCAACTATCACATTTCTCCCCACCTCTTTTTATTTTAATGTCATGCATATTTCTACTGGAAGCACCTCTCTCATTAGCATATTCATAACTACTGCTTCCTCCCTTCCTTTAACCACACCCGATAGTTTCCTGGGAAAAGAAACCACTTCACACTTCAGCGAGCCTGAACGGAAGAGGGGATATACCCGGAGAGAAAATACCACCGGAAAAGAGCAGTTATTCAACAGCAAAGAAAAAAACTTGTAGAAGACGAATTGAAACTGTAATTTCCGCTCCGTTCAACCACCTCAATCATCACTTAACATTACATTCATAGTGCTTTCTTTACTATGGATGAATGTGTGAATGGAGTGAGATAATAAAAATGATTATTATGTGATGATAAATTATGATAAACGTTGCTTAGGATAGCTTAAACAAAGAACAACACACGCACATATACGCACATACACACACACACACACACACACACACACACACACACACACACACACACACACACACACACACACACACACACACACAGCTACAGTAACGTGTGTCCTGACTTCCTATAATAACCCATAATAATAACTGTAGCGGGTCTCTGGTTCCAGCAGAGTGAAACCTCTGTTAGTGGATAGAACAGATGGTGGGATGATATTCTATCTGTAAGGCGACACAGAGCCCTGGCCTGAGAGGGACTAAAATCTACTGCACACACACACAAACACACACACACACGCACCAACATGAAAAAAAACAACAGTTTACTATAGAATACTACAGTACTTACTACATAATTCTGTAGTAAACTGTAGTATACTGTAGAATACTATACTACACACTGTAGAATCCCTCGAGTATCCCAACTATAGAATGTTGTAGTATACTGTAAAATATTATAGTAGATACTTCAATATTATTCCCCAAAATACTACAGTCTGCAAAAACACTACACTTTTAACTATAGCAAATACTACTGTATTTATCTTGCGTATACCCTAACCATTCCCCTCCCCCATCTCCCAATTTGTGCCACACATAAGTGAGAAACCGACATGCCAAGTATAGACCATATATTGTGTTCCCTATAAGTAGAACAGAGCAGAAGCGCCAACCTACAGTATGTGTTCACACTCCAGTCCTGTCTACCTACAGGCTATGGAAAATGAGCTCCTTTAGTATTTCTCCAGTTTCCTCAAGGAGAAAACCTTCACTTCTATGTGGAAGATTATAAAACAAGAAAAACTGCAGTAAATACTACAGTATACTACAGTCTGCAAACACACTACACTACTACAGTATACTACAGTCTGCAAACACACTACACTACTACAGTATACTACAGTCTGCAAACACACTACACTACTACAGTATACTACAGTCTGCAAACACACTACACTACTACAGTATACTACAGTCTGCAAACACACTACACTACTACAGTATACTACAGTCTGCAAACACACTACACTACTACAGTATACTACAGTCTGCAAACACACTACACTACTACAGTATACTACAGTCTGCAAACACACTACACTACTACAGTATACTACAGTCTGCAAACACACTACACTACTACAGTATACTACAGTCTGCAAACACACTACACTACTACAGTATACTACAGTCTGCAAACACACTACACTACTACAGTATACTACAGTCTGCAAACACACTACACTACTACAGTATACTACAGTCTGCAAACACACTACACTACTACAGTATACTACAGTCTGCAAACACACTACACTACTACAGTATACTACAGTCTGCAAACACACTACACTACTACAGTATACTGCAGTCTGCAAACACACTACACTACTACAGTATACTACAGTCTGCAAACACACTACACTACTACAGTATACTACAGTCTGCAAACACACTACACTACTACAGTATACTACAGTCTGCAAACACACTACACTACTACAGTATACTACAGTCTGCAAACACACTACACTACTACAGTATACTACAGTCTGCAAACACACTACACTACTACAGTATACTACAGTCTGCAAACACACTACACTACTACAGTATACTACAGTCTGCAAACACACTACACTACTACAGTATACTACAGTCTGCAAACACACTACACTACTACAGTATACTACAGTCTGCAAACACACTACACTACTACAGTATACTACAGTCTGCAAACACACTACACTACTACAGTATACTACAGTCTGCAAACACACTACACTACTACAGTATATTCTACACCTTTATTTTAATAGAGTATTTATAATATAGTTAACTCTCTTTAATGAGTCGGACGAGAGGGATTTACTCCAGACACCCGAACAGGCCCTCATCCCCGTCATTCGTAGGAGAATATAATGCAAGAGGTATTGCGGAAAGAGATCGGGATGCCTTGTGAGGATCCCCCGACGAGTGGCTAATCTGCCCTTGCCATCCGTACTACTGGCCAATGTACAATCGTTGGATAATAAATTGGATGAACTAAAAGCACGTATATCCTACCAACGGGACATTAATATATTCTGGGATATCCTACCAACGGGACATTAATATATTCCGGTATATCCTACCAACGGGACATTAATATATTCCAGGATATCCTACCAACGGGACATTAATATATTCCGGGATATCCTACCAACGGGACATTAATATATTCCGGGATATCCTACCAACGGGACATTAATATATTCCGGGATATCCTACCAACGGGACATTAATATATTCCGGGATATCCTACCAACGGGACATTAATATATTCCGGGATATACTACCAACGGGACATTAATATATTCCGAGATATCCTACCAACGGGACATTAATATATTCCGGGATATCCTACCAACGGGACATTAATATATTCCGGGATATCCTACCAACGGGACATTAATATATTCCGGGATATCCTACCAACGGGACATTAATATATTCCGGGATATCCTACCAACGGGACATTAATATATTCCGGGATATCCTACCAACGGGACATTAATATATTCCGGGATATCCTACCAACGGGACATTAATATATTCCGGGATATCCTACCAACGGGACATTAATATATTCCGGGATATCCTACCAACGGGACATTAATATATTCCGGGATATCCTACCAACGGGACATTAATATATTCCGGGATATCCTACCAACGGGACATTAATATATTCCAGGATATCCTACCAACGGGACATTAATATATTCCGGGATATCCTACCAACGGGACATTAATATATTCCGGGATATCCTACCAACGGGACATTAATATATTCCGGGATATCCTACCAACGGGACATTAATATATTCTGGGATATCCTACCAACGGGACATTAATATATTCCAGGATATCCTACCAACGGGACATTAATATATTCCGGGATATCCTACCAACGGGACATTAATATATTCTGGGATATCCTACCAACGGGACATTAATATATTCCAGGATATCCTACCAACGGGACATTAATATATTCCGGGATATCCTACCAACGGGACATTAATATATTCCGGGATATCCTACCAACGGGACATTAATATATTCCGGGATATCCTACCAATGGGACATTAATATATTCCGGGATATCCTACCAATGGGACACGGCTGAACAACGACATGAATAACATACAGGTGGTGGGTTATACACTGGATCGGCAGGATAGAACAGCTTCCTCTGGTAAGACAATGTATATTTGTAAACAACAGCTTGTGCACAGTATCTAAGGAAGCCTCAAGGTTTTGCTCGCCTGAGGTAGAGTATCTCATGATAAGCTGTAGACCACACTATCTACCTTGAGAGTTTTCATCTGTATTTTTCATAGCTGTCTACATACCACCACAGACCGATGCTGGCACTAAGACCACACTCAATGAGCTGTATACGGCCATAAGCAAACAGGAAAATGCTCATCCAGAGGCGGCACTCCTAGTGGCCGGCGACTTTAATGCAGGAAAACTTAAATCTGTTTTACCTCATTTCTACCAGCATGTTAAATGTGCAACCAGAGGGGAAAAAAACTCTAGACCACCTTTACTCCGCACACAGAGACGCGTACAAACCTCTCACTCGCCCTCCATTTGGCAAATCTGACCATAATTCTATCCTCCTGATTCCTGCTTACAAGCAAAAAAAATTAAGCAGGAAGCACCAGTGACTCAGTCAATAAAGAAGTGTTCAGGTGAAGCAGATCCTAAACTACAGGACTGTTTTGCTATCTCAGACTGGAATATGTTCCAGGATTCTTCCGAGTACACCACATCAGTCACTGGCTTTATCAATAAGTGCATCGATGACGTTGTCCCCACACTGACCGTACGTACATACCCCAACCAGAAGTCATGGATTACAGGCAACATCCACACTGAGCTAAAGGGTATAGGTGCCATTTTCAAGGAGCGGGACTCTAACTCGGAAGCGTATAAGAAATCCCGCTATGCCCTCCAATGAACCATCAAACAGGCAAAGCATTAATACAGGGATAAGATTGAATCGTACTACACCGGTTCTGACACTCAACGGATGTGGCAAAGCTTGCAGTCTAAATACTACAGTGTTCACTGTAGTGAATACTACAGCAAGGTCTGCAAAAACAATACACTGAATACTATAGTAGTTTACCATAGTATACAATAGTAGTTTACCATAAATACACGCTTACGCAAACACACACACACACACACACACACACACACACACACACACACTAAAGCGCAGTTGGTTAAGTGGGAACCCAACACCAGACTGTACTGTCATGTAATACCTCATTAGTACACTTGGTTAAGCCTCAACTTCACGTGAGCATGTGGACAGGCACGCCTGGGCATGAAGTGGGACGTGGTTCGGGTGGTAGAGGCACACACACAGAAACACACACACACGTGATGGAAAAGTGACATATGAGGAACCTGCTACCTCTTAATGGAGCATCTGTCCATTTCAACAGACGGAGCCCAGAAGACCAGAAGTGTATCCATGAGCTACAGTATATTATGAGGTTATAGTAGCACAAGGTTAGCTTCAAACTGAATCAGAGACAGACGCCACAGACAGAGGAAGGGGAAATTAGCCCTGTCCTGAGAGGGACTAATATCTATCAGACAGGGGAAGGGGAAAAACTATGACACACACACACACACACACACACACACACACACACACACACACACACACACACACACACACACACACACACACACACACACACACACACACAGGTGCCATCTCCAAGGGTGGCTTGTGTAAATCTGCGTTATTTTGGCACTGACAGGCAGACGGACAGACGGACAGACGGGGGCACCAGAGGGGAACGGACACGAGACGTGGAGTCTGGTTACTGATAAGTGAGGAGCCACACTTCGGGATGTGGGGGTGGTGGGGCTGAAGGGTGAGATGGTAGTAACGGCCTACTGTTGGTCACATCACATCCAGAATAACACAGCAAAGCTTTTGGGTTACATACTATATCAAATAAAGAGGGGATGTAGTTCAGACGACCTTACAGCACAAAGGCCTTTTTCAGGACCGTAAGCAACACCTGTCTAATTCCCATCACATCCAGTCACTGTGAACAGAAGCACACAGCCACCTCCAACCCCCACAGACTCCACACGGAACAGAGTCAGAAATATCAGTCCCGGGCCGGGATTCGTAAAGCGTCTCAGAATAGGAGTGGTGATTCAGGGCAGGATAATGTTGTCTTTTTACATTATGAATGGACAGGGAAAGACATGATCCGAGATCAGCACTCCTTCTCTGAGATACTTTACAAATACTGTCCCTGCAGTCATTCTGACCAGTCATAACAGTCCAGCAGTTAGTTAGTTAGTTAGTTAGTTAGTTAGTTAGTTAGTTAGTTAGTTAGTTAGTTAGTTAGTTAGTTAGTCAGTCAGTCAGTCAGTCAGTCAGTCACATCTCATGGCAGCCGATTTGGCCCTGAGTGACTATGGTAACCACAGAGGTTCTGATAAAGCCTGATAGGACCTCTTCTGTCTGCTGCCTTCGTGTAGGAGTGACAGTTTTACACTGCTGTTAAAAGACGTACGGTGTCATGCTAATGCCTTTCCAATTTCCAGAGGCTGGCTTTGTTGCTTCTACATTCAGAATCCTTATCGTCTCCTCCTCCACTCATAGTCTGTCTAGATGGAGGGATGGAGGGAGGGGAAGGACTGTCCCCATCGTGGCCTTTAAGCTTGGTCTTATCAGGACAGGAGCAGGGGGTCTCTGTAACCGGTGGAGCGAAACGACTTGTGCCCTATCCTGCCCTGACTTCACGACCCCCCTCATACACACACACACACACACACACACACACACACACACACACACACACACACACACACACACACACACACACACACACACACACACACACACACACACACACACACACACACACACACACACACGTCTTACAACCTCTTTGTGTGTGACCTTTCCCCTATTCTCACTCAAACCTCCCCCTCCTCTAACTCAGTCCTCACACACTCCAGCAGGTCACACCTCAGTGACAGTGTTAGTGTGGGGGTTGAGGTGTGTGTGTAGTTTCATGTGTGTGTGGCAGGCTTGTGACTTCACGTCTCAGGTGTCATCTGGGGATCAACAACATTCAACCCTGCTTTATATTATTCATACTGACGCCTGTATGTTCCAGACTCCCCAGTCTGTCTATTCCCCACGGTCACAACGAAGAAGAAATCAAATAGGCCTTTATGCTGTAACTGGAAGATTCATGTCAGAGGTAGACAAACACACTGACACGTTGAACTAACAAGCTGAAGAGTTGCTCTACAGTGTGTCTAGCTGGTTCTCATTTCCAACAGCCATCCTTAGAATCTAGGTTCTACAACATTTCACAATGCAACAAGACTTCACCTGATAAACAATATACCAACACTGTGTCATGTGTGTGTCTGAATACATCACAGTGGGAGCATGTTCGAGTTGTGCAGACATTATCTTTGTATATATATATATATATATATATATATATATATATATATATATATAAATATATATATATATATATATATATATATATATAAATATATATATAAATATATATATATATATATATATATATATATATATATATATATATATATATATATATAAATATAACTGAATTCAGCTTATACACACTACACTACTTGGTGTTTAACCCCTGTGTAGTACATTAACCTTGTGTTAACACTGAATAAATGTTCTAGATTCCCCATTTGGCTCCAGCCCAGAGAAGGTGTTACCCCTTGTCGATTGGGCCATATGCACCTCTAAATCCTATGATAATCACCCTGCCGCGCTCCGCTGATCCATCTAACTCTGATGAAACACACTGGAACAGACACACAATGTATGCTGATAAAACCATGTACTTGGAGAGAATTATCCTAGCAGCAAAGCATTATAGTAGTTATATATAACCCACCAGTTAAAATCATCTCAATAACTGGAGTGACGGATTGGATTGATTGAATTGACGTATTAGACAATCACAATACACATCCACGCACCATTTCAAAGGCAATGGCATTAAACACATTACACACTAATTATATCCTTAACAAAAGAGCATAGGTAAATACCACCAGTTCACATAATAATGGTCAATCTTGTCCTAAAACAGAAGTTATAATTACAACCATATTACAACCATATTACAACCATATCACAACCATATTACAACCATATTACAACATATTACAACCATATTACAACCATATTGAAATCATATTACAACCATATTGCAACATATTACAACCATATTACAACCATATTACAACCATATTACAACATATTACAACCATATTACAACCATATTACAATCATATTATAATAATATTAGAACCATGTAATAAATATATATAAACCACATTACAACCATATTATAATCATATTGAAACCACATGATTTGACACATGGACTGTTTTTCCCATTGATTTCACACCTCGTCTCCAGAGGAGACCACAGGAGAGAAAAGGAGTCACCTCATCTTCCTCTGCTTACATACAGTAGTCGATTTAAACCTGCACTGCTGTTGTCTGTTTAGGACCATAATGATGTGTTAATGAGAAGCTTCTTCTGTTTGTCTGTGGATGTGGGACTAGTATAGGGAATAGGGATAGGGTTAGTACAGGGTTAGGGTTAGTACAGGGTTAGGGTTAGTACAGGGTTAGGGTTAGTACAGGGTTAGGGTTAGTACAGGGATAGGGTTAGTACAGGGTTAGGGTTAGTACAGGGTTAGGGTTAGTACAGGGTTAGGGTTAGTATAGGGTTAGGGTTAGTACAGGGTTAGGGTTAGTACAGGGTTAGGGTTAGTACAGGGATAGTGTTAGTACAGGGTTAGGGTTAGTACCGCCTGGTCCCAGATGGATGGACAGACAGCTACATATGCTTCCTTGTCCCTGTGTTTTTGCTCAATGTTCAAAGTCCCCAATTCAAGCTGTTCCAAGTCAAGGCGTCATTTGTGTGCATACAATGCCATGCATTTACTATCTAACTACCCCCCAACACTCACATTCACACACACACACACACACACACTGAGACACACACACAGCTGCATGCATGCATGCGTGCACATGCACACACACAACTTACACACACGCACACACACACACACACACACAAAGACACACACACACACACACACACATACACACACACACACACATATACAGTCACAACACACTTCAGTTGTTATTAGTGTAAAGATGTGGGCTAGAACAGCCAGAGAGGATGTGTTAACAACAGTTTCTCCCTTCACCACCTCTCTTTCTGTCCTTTTCCCACTAAGACGTCATCAGAACTACAGCTAGTATTTGCAGTGAGATGACAGAGATAGATAAAGGTGGCTGATAAAAACATATTTGGTGAGTACCTCACCATGGGTCAAGTCTGAGAGGGTTTGGCACAGATTAAAAGGTCATACACACACACACACACACACACACACACACACACACACACACACACACTCAGTCCTCCAGAGTGTATGGAGATAAAAACAGAGGAAAAGAAAACGTAATTTCATCATCAACTCTCTCAGACAGAGGAGGATGGAGAGGAGAGATGGAGGATGGAGAGGACAGATGGGTGATGAAGAGGAGAGATGAAGGATGAAGAGGAGAGATGGGTGATGAAGGATGAAGAGGGGAGATGGAGGATGGAGAGGAGAGATGGAGGATGGAGAGGAGATATGGGAGATGGAGAGGAGAGATGGGTGATGAAGAGGAGAGATGGGAGATGGAGAGGAGAGATGGGAGATGGAGAGGAGAGATGGGAGATGGAGAGGAGAGATGGGTGATGAAGAGGAGAGATGGGAGATGGAGAGGAGAGATGGGAGATGGAGAGGAGAGATGAAGGATGAAGAGGAGAGATGGGTCATGAAGAGGAGAGATGAAGGATGAAGAGGAGAGATGGGTGATGAAGGATGAAGAGGGGAGATGGAGGATGGAGAGGAGAGATGGGGGATGAAGAGGAGAGATGGAGGATGGAGAGGAGAGATGAAGGATGAAGAGGAGAGATGAAGGATGAAGAGGAGAGATGAAGGATGAAGAGGAGAGATGGGTGATGAAGGATGAAGAGGGGAGATGGAGGATGGAGAGGAGAGATGGGGGATGAAGAGGAGAGATGGAGGATGGAGAGGAGAGATGAAGGATGAAGAGGAGAGATGAAGGATGAAGAGGAGAGATGGGAGATGGAGAGGAGAGATGAAGGATGAAGAGGAGAGATGAAGGATGAAGAGGAGAGATGAAGGATGAAGAGGAGAGATGAAGGATGAAGAGGAGAGATGGGAGATGGAGAGGAGAGATGGGAGATGGAGAGGAGAGATGAAGGATGAAGAGGAGAGATGAAGCATGAAGAGGAGAGATGGGAGATGGAGAGGAGAGATGAAGGATGAAGAGGAGAGATGAAGGATGAAGAGGAGAGATGGAGGGTGGAGAGGAGAGATGAAGGATGAAGAGGAGAGATGGGAGATGGAGAGGAGAGATGAAGGATGAAGAGGAGAGATGAAGGATGAAGAGGAGAGATGAAGCATGAAGAGGAGAGATGGGAGATGGAGAGGAGAGATGAAGGATGAAGAGGAGAGATGAAGGATGAAGAGGAGAGATGGAGGGTGGAGAGGAGAGATGAAGGATGAAGAGGAGAGATGGGTGATGAAGAGGAGAGATGGAGGATGAAGAGGAGAGATGGGTGATGAAGAGGAGAGATGGAGGATGAAGAGGAGAAATGGGTGAGGAAGAGGAGAGATGGAGGATGAAGAGGAGAGATGGAGGATGAAGAGGAGAGATGAAGGATGAAGAGGAGAGATGGGAGATGGAGAGGAGAGATGGGAGATGGAGAGGAGAGATGAAGGATGAAGAGGAGAGATGAAGGATGAAGAGGAGAGATGAAGCATGAAGAGGAGAGATGGGAGATGGAGAGGAGAGATGAAGGATGAAGAGGAGAGATGGGAGATGAAGAGGAGAGATGGAGGGTGGAGAGGAGAGATGAAGGATGAAGAGGAGAGATGGGTGATGAAGAGGAGAGATGGAGGATGAAGAGGAGAGATGGGTGATGAAGAGGAGAGATGGAGGATGAAGAGGAGAGATGGGTGAGGAAGAGGAGAGATGGAGGATGAAGAGGAGAGATGGAGGATGAAGAGGAGAGATGGGTGATGAAGAGGAGAGATGGAGGATGAAGAGGAGAGATGGGTGATGAAGAGGAGAGATGAAGGATGAAGAGGAGAGATGGGTGATGAAGAGGAAAGATGGAGGATGAAGAGGAGAGATGGGGGATGAAAAGGAGAGATGGGGAGATGAGAAGTCAATAAAACTCATCCTCTGTCTCTCTTGTTTTCCTGCACCACTTGAGACTGAGACTAATAACATTAACACAACACGTCAAAAAGAGTGAACCTATGTTATCTTCTCAGTACCAGACCACTCCTAACTTATGGTCTTCTCAGTACCAGACCACTACTAACTTAGGGTCTTCTCAGTACCAGACCACTCCTAACTTAGGGTCTTCTCAGTACCAGACCACTCCTAACTTAGGGTCTTCTCAGTACCAGACCACTACTAAAGTAGGGTCTTCTCAGTACCAGACCACTCCTAACTTAGGGTCTTCTCAGTACCAGACCACTCCTAACTTAGGGTCTTCTCAGTACCAGACCACTACTAACGTAGGGTCTTCTCAGTACCAGACCACTACTAACGTAGGGTCTTCTCAGTACCAGACCACTACTAACTTAGGGTCTTCTCAGTACCAGACCACTCCTAACTTAGGGTCTTCTCAGTACCAGACCACTACTAACTTAGGGTCTTCTCAGTACCAGACCACTACTAACTTAGGGTCTTCTCAGTACCAGACCACTACTAACGTAGGGTCTTCTCAGTATCAGACCACTACTAACTTAGGGTCTTCTCAGTACCAGACCACTACTAACGTAGGGTCTTCTCAGTACCAGCCCACTACTAACTTAGGGTCTTCTCAGTACCAGACCACTCCAAACGTAGGGTCTTCTCAGTACCAGACCACTCCTAACTTAGGGTCTTCTCAGTATCAGACCACTACTAACTTAGGGTCTTCTCAGTACCAGACCACTCCTAACTTAGGGTCTTCTCAGTATCAGACCACTACTAACTTAGGGTCTTCTCAGTACCAGACCACTACTAACTTAGGGTCTTCTCAGTACCAGACCACTACTAACGTAGGGTCTTCTCAGTACCAGACCACTACTAACTTAGGGTCTTCTCAGTACCAGACCACTCCTAACTTAGGGTCTTCTCAGTACCAGACCACTCCTAACTTAGGGTCTTCTCAGTACCAGACCACTCCTAACTTATGGTCTTCTCAGTACCAGACCACTACTAACTTGGGGTCTTCTCAGTACCAGACCACTACTAACGTAGGGTCTTCTCAGTACCAGACCACTCCTAACTTAGGGTCTTCTCAGTACCAGACCACTACTAACTTAGGGTCTTCTCAGTACCAGACCACTCCTAACTTAGGGTCTTCTCAGTACCAGACCACTACTAACTTAGGGTCTTCTCAGTACCAGACCACTCCTAACGTAAGGTCTTCTCAGTACCAGACCACTCCTAACTTAGGGTCTTCTCAGTACCAGACCACTCCTAACTTAGGGTCTTCTCAGTACCAGACCACTCCTAACTTAGGGTCTTCTCAGTACCAGACCACTCCTAACTTAGGGTCTTCTCAGTACCAGACCACTACTAAAGTAGGGTCTTCTCAGTACCAGACCACTCCTAACTTAGGGTCTTCTCAGTACCAGACCACTCCTAACTTAGGGTCTTCTCAGTACCAGACCACTACTAACGTAGAGTCTTCTCAGTACCAGACCACTACTAACGTAGGGTCTTCTCAGTACCAGACCACTACTAACGTAGGGTCTTCTCAGTACCAGACCACTACTAACTTAGGGTCTTCTCAGTACCAGACCACTCCTAACTTAGGGTCTTCTCAGTACCAGACCACTACTAACTTAGGGTCTTCTCAGTACCAGACCACTACTAACTTAGGGTCTTCTCAGTACCAGACCACTACTAACGTAGGGTCTTCTCAGTACCAGACCACTACTAACTTAGGGTCTTCTCAGTACCAGACCACTACTAACGTAGGGTCTTCTCAGTATCAGACCACTACTAACTTAGGGTCTTCTCAGTACCAGACCACTACTAACGTAGGGTCTTCTCAGTACCAGCCCACTACTAACTTAGGGTCTTCTCAGTACCAGACCACTCCAAACGTAGGGTCTTCTCAGTACCAGACCACTCCTAACTTAGGGTCTTCTCAGTATCAGACCACTACTAACTTAGGGTCTTCTCAGTACCAGACCACTCCTAACTTAGGGTCTTCTCAGTATCAGACCACTACTAACTTAGGGTCTTCTCAGTACCAGACCACTCCTAACTTAGGGTCTTCTCAGTACCAGACCACTACTAACTTAGGGTCTTCTCAGTACCAGACCACTCCTAACTTAGGGTCTTCTCAGTACCAGACCACTACTAACTTAGGGTCTTCTCAGTACCAGACCACTCCTAACGTAAGGTCTTCTCAGTACCAGACCACTCCTAACTTAGGGTCTTCTCAGTACCAGACCACTCCTAACTTAGGGTCTTCTCAGTACCAGACCACTCCTAACTTAGGGTCTTCTCAGTACCAGACCACTCCTAACTTAGGGTCTTCTCAGTACCAGACCACTACTAAAGTAGGGTCTTCTCAGTACCAGACCACTCCTAACTTAGGGTCTTCTCAGTACCAGACCACTCCTAACTTAGGGTCTTCTCAGTACCAGACCACTACTAACGTAGAGTCTTCTCAGTACCAGACCACTAGTAACGTAGGGTCTTCTCAGTACCAGACCACTACTAACGTAGGGTCTTCTCAGTACCAGACCACTACTAACTTAGGGTCTTCTCAGTACCAGACCACTCCTAACTTAGGGTCTTCTCAGTACCAGACCACTACTAACTTAGGGTCTTCTCAGTACCAGACCACTACTAACTTAGGGTCTTCTCAGTACCAGACCACTACTAACGTAGGGTCTTCTCAGTATCAGACCACTACTAACTTAGGGTCTTCTCAGTACCAGACCACTACTAACTTAGGGTCTTCTCAGTACCAGCCCACTACTGACTTAGGGTCTTCTCAGTACCAGACCACTCCTAACGTAGGGTCTTCTCAGTACCAGACCACTCCTAACTTAGGGTCTTCTCAGTATCAGACCACTACTAACTTAGGGTCTTCTCAGTACCAGACCACTACTAACTTAGGGTCTTCTCAGTACCAGACCACTACTAACGTAGGGTCTTCTCAGTACCAGACCACTACTAACGTAGGGTATTCTCAGTACCAGACCACTCCTAACTTAGGGTCTTCTCAGTATCAGACCACTACTAACTTAGGGTCTTCTCAGTACCAGACCACTACTAACTTAGGGTCTTCTCAGTATCAGACCACTCCTAACTTAGGGTCTTCTCAGTACCAGACCACTCCTAACTTATGGTCTTCTCAGTACCAGACCACTACTAACTTGGGGTCTTCTCAGTACCAGACCACTACTAACGTAGGGTCTTCTCAGTACCAGACCACTCCTAACTTAGGGTCTTCTCAGTACCAGATCACTACTAACTTAGGGTCTTCTCAGTATCAGACTACTCCTAACTTAGGGTCTTCTCAGTACCAGACCACTACTAACTTAGGGTCTTCTCAGTACCAGACCACTCCTAACTTAGGGTCTTCTCAGTACCAGACCACTCCTAACTTATGGTCTTCTCAGTACCAGACCACTACTAACTTGGGGTCTTCTCAGTACCAGACCACTACTAACATAGGGTCTTCTCAGTACCAGACCACTCCTAACTTAGGGTCTTCTCAGTACCAGACCACTACTAACTTAAGGTCTTCTCAGTACCAGACCACTCCTAACTTAGGGTCTTCTCTGTACCAGACCACTACTAACTTAGGGTCTTCTCAGTACCAGACCACTCCTAACGTAAGGTCTTCTCAGTACCAGACCACTCCTAACTTAGGGTCTTCTCAGTACCAGACCACTACTAAAGTAGGGTCTTCTCAGTACCAGACCACTCCTAACTTAGGGTCTTCTCAGTACCAGACCACTCCTAACTTAGGGTCTTCTCAGTACCAGACCACTACTAACTTAGGGTCTTCTCAGTACCAGACCACTACTAACGTAGGGTCTTCTCAGTACCAGACCACTACTAACGTAGGGTCTTCTCAGTACCAGACCACTCCTAACTTAGGGTCTTCTCAGTACCAGACCACTACTAACTTAGGGTCTTCTCAGTACCAGACCACTCCTAACTTAGGGACTTCTCAGTACCAGACCACTACTAACTTAGGGTCTTCTCAGTACCAGACCACTCCTAACGTAAGGTCTTCTCAGTACCAGACCACTCCTAACTTAGGGTCTTCTCAGTACCAGACCACTCCTAACTTAGGGTCTTCTCAGTACCAGACCACTCCTAACTTAGGGTCTTCTCAGTACCAGACCACTCCTAACTTAGGGTCTTCTCAGTACCAGACCACTACTAAAGTAGGGTCTTCTCAGTACCAGACCACTCCTAACTTAGGGTCTTCTCAGTACCAGACCACTCCTAACTTAGGGTCTTCTCAGTACCAGACCACTACTAACGTAGGGTCTTCTCAGTACCAGACCACTACTAACGTAGGGTCTTCTCAGTACCAGACCACTACTAACTTAGGGTCTTCTCAGTACCAGACCACTCCTAACTTAGGGTCTTCTCAGTACCAGACCACTACTAACTTAGGGTCTTCTCAGTACCAGACCACTACTAACTTAGGGTCTTCTCAGTACAAGACCACTACTAACGTAGGGTCTTCTCAGTATCAGACCACTACTAACTTAGGGTCTTCTCAGTACCAGACCACTACTAACTTAGGGTCTTCTCAGTACCAGCCCACTACTAACTTAGGGTCTTCTCAGTACCAGACCACTCCTAACGTAGGGTCTTCTCAGTACCAGACCACTCCTAACTTAGGGTCTTCTCAGTATCAGACCACTACTAACTTAGGGTCTTCTCAGTACCAGACCACTACTAACTTAGGGTCTTCTCAGTACCAGACCACTACTAACGTAGGGTCTTCTCAGTACCAGACCACTACTAACGTAGGGTCTTCTCAGTACCAGACCACTCCTAACTTAGGGTCTTCTCAGTATCAGACCACTACTAACTTAGGGTCTTCTCAGTACCAGACCACTACTAACTTAGGGTCTTCTCAGTATCAGCCCACTCCTAACTTAGGGTCTTCTCAGTACCAGACCACTACTAACTTAGGGTCTTCTCAGTATCAGACTACTTCTAACTTAGGGTCTTCTCAGTACCAGACCACTACTAACTTAGGGTCTTCTCAGTACCAGACCACTCCTAACTTAGGGTCTTCTCAGTACCAGACCACTCCTAACTTATGGTCTTCTCAGTACCAGACCACTACTAACTTGGGGTCTTCTCAGTACCAGACCACTACTAACATAGGGTCTTCTCAGTACCAGACCACTCCTAACTTAGGGTCTTCTCAGTACCAGACCACTACTAACTTAAGGTCTTCTCAGTACCAGACCACTCCTAACTTAGGGTCTTCTCAGTACCAGACCACTACTAACTTAGGGTCTTCTCAGTACCAGACCACTCCTAACGTAAGGTCTTCTCAGTACCAGACCACTCCTAACTTAGGGTCTTCTCAGTACCAGACCACTACTAAAGTAGGGTCTTCTCAGTACCAGACCACTCCTAACTTAGGGTCTTCTCAGTACCAGACCACTCCTAACTTAGAGTCTTCTCAGTACCAGACCACTACTAACTTAGGGTCTTCTCAGTACCAGACCACTACTAACGTAGGGTCTTCTCAGTACCAGACCACTACTAACTTAGGGTCTTCTCAGTACCAGACCACTCCTAACTTAGGGTCTTCTCAGTACCAGACCACTACTAACTTAGGGTCTTCTCAGTACCAGACCACTACTAACTTAGGGTCTTCTCAGTACCAGACCACTACTAACGTAGGGTCTTCTCAGTATCAGACCACTACTAACTTAGGGTCTTCTCAGTACCAGACCACTACTAACTTAGGGTCTTCTCAGTACCAGACCACTACTAACTTAGGGTCTTCTCAGTACCAGACCACTACTAACGTAGGGTCTTCTCAGTACCAGACAGCTACTAACGTAGGGTCTTCTCAGTACCAGACCACTCCTAACTTAGGGTCTTCTCAGTATCAGACCACTACTAACTTAGGGTCTTCTCAGTACCAGACCACTCCTAACTTAGGGTCTTCTCAGTATCAGACCACTCCTAACTTAGGGTCTTCTCAGTACCAGACCACTCCTAACTTATGGTCTTCTCAGTACCAGACCACTACTAACTTGGGGTCTTCTCAGTACCAGACCACTACTAACTTAGGGTCTTCTCAGTACCAGACCACTCCTAACTTAGGGTCTTCTCAGTACCAGACCACTACTAACTTAGGGTCTTCTCAGTACCAGACCACTCCTAACTTAGGGTCTTCTCAGTACCAGACCACTACTAACTTAGGGTCTTCTCAGTACCAGACCACTCCTAACGTAAGGTCTTCTCAGTACCAGACCACTCCTAACTTAGGGTCTTCTCAGTACCAGACCACTCCTAACTTAGGGTCTTCTCAGTACCAGACCACTACTAACTTAGGGTCTTCTCAGTACCAGACCACTCCTAACTTAGGGTCTTCTCAGTACCAGACCACTACTAACGTAGGGTCTTCTCAGTACCAGACCACTCCTAACTTAGGATCTTCTCAGTACCAGACCACTACTAACTTAGGGTCTTCTCAGTACCAGACCACTCCTAACGTAAGGTCTTCTCAGTACCAGACCACTCCTAACTTAGGGTCTTCTCAGTACCAGACCACTCCTAACTTAGGGTCTTCTCAGTACCAGACCACTACTAACTTAGGTTCTTCTCAGTACCAGACCACTCCTAACTTAGGGTCTTCTCAGTACCAGACCACTACTAACGTAGGGTCTTCTCAGTACCAGACCACTCCTAACTTAGGGTCTTCTCAGTATCAGACCACTACTAACTTAGGGTCTTCTCAGTACCAGACCACTACTAACGTAGGGTCTTCTCAGTACCAGACCACTCCTAACTTAGGGTCTTCTCAGTATCAGACCACTACTAACTTAGGGTCTTCTCAGTACCAGACCACTACTAACTTAGGGTCTTCTCAGTATCAGACCACTCCTAACTTAGGGACTTCTCAGTACCAGACCACTACTAACGTAGGGTCTTCTCAGTACCAGACCACTACTAACTTAGGGTCTTCTCAGTACCAGACCACTACTAACTTAGGGTCTTCTCAGTATCAGACCACTACTAACGTAGGGTCTTCTCAGTACCAGACCACTCCTAACTTAGGGTCTTCTCAGTATCAGACCACTACTAACGTAGGGTCTTCTCAGTACCAGACCAGTCCTAACTTAGGGTCTTAACAGTATCAGACCACTACTAACTTAGGGTCTTCTCAGTACCAGACCACTACTAACTTAGGGTCTTCTCAGTACCAGACACCTACTAACTTAGGGTCTTCTCAGTACCAGACCACTACTGACGTAGGGTCTTCTCAGTACCAGACCACTCCTAACTTAGGGTCTTCTCAGTACCAGACCACTCCTAACGTAGGGTCTTCTCAGTACCAGATCACTACTAACGTAGGGTCTTCTCAGTACCAGACCACTCCTAACTTAGGGTATTCTCAGTACCAGACCACTACTAACTTAGGGTCTTCTCAGTGCCAGACCACTACTAACGTAGGGTCTTCTCAGTACCAGACCACTACTAACGTAGGGTCTTCTCAGTACCAGACCACTCCTAACTTAGGGTCTTATCAGTATCAGACCACTACTAACTTAGGGTCTTCTCAGTACCAGACCCTTACTAACTTAGGGTCTTCTCAGTATCAGACCACTCCTAACTTAGGGTCTTCTCAGTACCAGACCACTACTAACGTAGGGTCTTCTCAGTACCAGACCACTACTAACTTAGGGTATTCTCAGTACCAGACCACTACTAACTTAGGGTCTTCTCAGTATCAGACCACTACTAATGTAGGGTCTTCTCAGTACCAGACCACTCCTAACTTAGGGTCTTCTCAGTATCAGACCACTACTAACGTAGGGTCTTCTCAGTACCAGACCACTCCTAACTTAGGGTCTTCTCAGTATCAGACCACTACTAACTTAGGATCTTCTCAGTACCAGACCACTCCTAACTTAGGGTCTTCTCAGTACCAGACCACTACTAACGTAGGGTCTTCTCAGTACCAGACCACTCCTAACTTAGGGTCTTCTCAGTACCAGACCACTACTAACTTAGGGTCTTCTCAGTACCAGACCACTACTAACTTAGGGTCTTCTCAGTACCAGACCACTACTAACGTAGGGTCTTCTCAGTATCAGACCACTACTAACTTAGGGTCTTCTCAGTACCAGACCACTACTAACTTAGGGTCTTCTCAGTACCAGCCCACTACTAACTTAGGGTCTTCTCTGTACCAGACCACTCCTAACGTACGGTCTTCTCAGTACCAGACCACTCCTAACTTAGGGACTTCTCAGTATCAGACCACTACTAACTTAGGGTCTTCTCAGTACCAGACCACTACTAACTTAGGGTCTTCTCAGTACCAGACCACTACTAACGTAGGGTCTTCTCAGTACCAGACAGCTACTAACGTAGGGTCTTCTCAGTACCAGACCACTCCTAACTTAGGGTCTTCTCAGTATCAGACCACTACTAACTTAGGGTCTTCTCAGTACCAGACCACTCCTAACTTAGGGTCTTCTCAGTATCAGACCACTCCTAACTTAGGGTCTTCTCAGTACCAGACCACTCCTAACTTATGGTCTTCTCAGTACCAGACCACTACTAACTTGGGGTCTTCTCAGTACCAGACCACTACTAACGTAGGGTCTTCTCAGTACCAGACCACTCCTAACTTAGGGTCTTCTCAGTACCAGACCACTACTAACTTAGGGTCTTCTCAGTACCAGACCACTCCTAACTTAGGGTCTTCTCAGTACCAGACCACTACTAACTTAGGGTCTTCTCAGTACCAGACCACTCCTAACGTAAGGTCTTCTCAGTACCAGACCACTCCTAACTTAGGGTCTTCTCAGTACCAGACCACTCCTAACTTAGGGTCTTCTCAGTACCAGACCACTACTAACTTAGGGTCTTCTCAGTACCAGACCACTCCTAACTTAGGGTCTTCTCAGTACCAGACCACTACTAACGTAGGGTCTTCTCAGTACCAGACCACTCCTAACTTAGGATCTTCTCAGTACCAGACCACTACTAACTTAGGGTCTTCTCAGTACCAGACCACTCCTAACGTAAGGTCTTCTCAGTACCAGACCACTCCTAACTTAGGGTCTTCTCAGTACCAGACCACTCCTAACTTAGGGTCTTCTCAGTACCAGACCACTACTAACTTAGGTTCTTCTCAGTACCAGACCACTCCTAACTTAGGGTCTTCTCAGTACCAGACCACTACTAACGTAGGGTCTTCTCAGTACCAGACCACTCCTAACTTAGGGTCTTCTCAGTATCAGACCACTACTAACTTAGGGTCTTCTCAGTACCAGACCACTACTAACGTAGGGTCTTCTCAGTACCAGACCACTCCTAACTTAGGGTCTTCTCAGTATCAGACCACTACTAACTTAGGGTCTTCTCAGTACCAGACCACTACTAACTTAGGGTCTTCTCAGTATCAGACCACTCCTAACTTAGGGACTTCTCAGTACCAGACCACTACTAACGTAGGGTCTTCTCAGTACCAGACCACTACTAACTTAGGGTCTTCTCAGTACCAGACCACTACTAACTTAGGGTCTTCTCAGTATCAGACCACTACTAACGTAGGGTCTTCTCAGTACCAGACCACTCCTAACTTAGGGTCTTCTCAGTATCAGACCACTACTAACGTAGGGTCTTCTCAGTACCATACCAGTCCTAACTTAGGGTCTTAACAGTATCAGACCACTACTAACTTAGGGTCTTCTCAGTACCAGACCACTACTAACTTAGGGTCTTCTCAGTACCAGACACCTACTAACTTAGGGTCTTCTCAGTACCAGACCACTACTGACGTAGGGTCTTCTCAGTACCAGACCACTCCTAACTTAGGGTCTTCTCAGTACCAGACCACTCCTAACGTAGGGTCTTCTCAGTACCAGATCACTACTAACGTAGGGTCTTCTCAGTACCAGACCACTCCTAACTTAGGGTATTCTCAGTACCAGACCACTACTAACTTAGGGTCTTCTCAGTACCAGACCACTACTAACGTAGGGTCTTCTCAGTACCAGACCACTACTAACGTAGGGTCTTCTCAGTACCAGACCACTCCTAACTTAGGGTCTTCTCAGTATCAGACCACTACTAACTTAGGGTCTTCTCAGTACCAGACCCTTACTAACTTAGGGTCTTCTCAGTATCAGACCACTCCTAACTTAGGGTCTTCTCAGTACCAGACCACTACTAACGTAGGGTCTTCTCAGTACCAGACCACTACTAACTTAGGGTATTCTCAGTACCAGACCACTACTAACTTAGGGTCTTCTCAGTATCAGACCACTACTAATGTAGGGTCTTCTCAGTACCAGACCACTCCTAACTTAGGGTCTTCTCAGTATCAGACCACTACTAACGTAGGGTCTTCTCAGTACCAGACCACTCCTAACTTAGGGTCTTCTCAGTATCAGACCACTACTAACTTAGGATCTTCTCAGTACCAGACCACTCCTAACTTAGGGTCTTCTCAGTACCAGACCACTACTAACGTAGGGTCTTCTCAGTACCAGACCACTCCTAACTTAGGGTCTTCTCAGTACCAGACCACTACTAACGTAGGGTCTTCTCAGTATCAGATCACTACTAACTTAGGGTCTTCTCAGTACCAGACCACTACTAACGTAGGGTCTTCTCAGTACCAGACCACTCCTAACGTAGGGTCTTCTCAGTACCAGATCACTACTAACGTAGGGTCTTCTCAGTACCAGACCACTCCTAACTTAGGGTCTTCTCAGTACCAGACCACTACTAACTTAGGGTCTTCTCAGTACCAGACCACTACTAACGTAGGGTCTTCTCAGTACCAGACCACTACTAACGTAGGGTCTTCTCAGTACCAGACCACTCCTAACTTAGAGTCTTCTCAGTATCAGACCACTACTAACTTAGGTTCTTCTCAGTACCAGACCACTACTAACTTAGGGTCTTCTCAGTATCAGACCACTCCTAACTTAGGGTCTTCTCAGTACCAGACCACTACTAACGTAGGGTCTTCTCAGTACCAGACCACTACTAACTTAGGGTCTTCTCAGTACCAGACCACTACTAACTTAGGGTCTTCTCAGTATCAGACCACTACTAACGTAGGGTCTTCTCAGTACCAGACCACTCCTAACTTAGGATCTTCTCAGTATCAGACCACTACTAACGTAGGGTCTTCTCAGTACCATACCACTCCTAACTTAGGGTCTTCTCAGTATCAGACCACTACTAACTTAGGGTCTTCTCAGTACCAGACCACTCCTAACTTAGGGTCTTCTCAGTACCAGACCACTACTAACTTAGGGTCTTCTCAGTACCAGACCACTACTAACGTAGGGTCTTCTCAGTATCAGATCACTACTAACTTAGGGTCTTCTCAGTACCAGACCACTACTAACGTAGGTTCTTCTCAGTACCAGACCACTCCTAACGTAGGGTCTTCTCAGTACCAGATCACTACTAACGTAGGGTCTTCTCAGTACCAGACCACTACTAACTTAGGGTCTTCTCAGTACCAGACCACTACTAACTTAGGGTCTTCTCAGTATCAGACCACTACTAACGTAGGGTCTTCTCAGTACCAGACCACTCCTAACTTAGGATCTTCTCAGTATCAGACCACTACTAACGTAGGGTCTTCTCAGTACCATACCACTCCTAACTTAGGGTCTTCTCAGTATCAGACCACTACTAACTTAGGGTCTTCTCAGTACCAGACCACTCCTAACTTAGGGTCTTCTCAGTACCAGACCACTACTAACTTAGGGTCTTCTCAGTACCAGACCACTACTAACGTAGGGTCTTCTCAGTATCAGATCACTACTAACTTAGGGTCTTCTCAGTACCAGACCACTACTAACGTAGGTTCTTCTCAGTACCAGACCACTCCTAACGTAGGGTCTTCTCAGTACCAGATCACTACTAACGTAGGGTCTTCTCAGTACCAGACCACTACTAACGTAGGGTCTTCTCAGTACCAGACCACTCCTAACTTAGAGTCTTCTCAGTATCAGACCACTACTAACTTAGGTTCTTCTCAGTACCAGACCACTACTAACTTAGGGTCTTCTCAGTATCAGACCACTCCTAACTTAGGGTCTTCTCAGTACCAGACCACTACTAACGTAGGGTCTTCTCAGTACCAGACCACTACTAACTTAGGGTCTTCTCAGTACCAGACCACTACTAACTTAGGGTCTTCTCAGTACCAGACCACTACTAACTTAGGGTCTTCTCAGTATCAGACCACTCCTAACGTAGGGTCTTCTCAGTACCAGATCACTACTAACGTAGGGTCTTCTCAGTACCAGACCACTCCTAACTTAGGGTCTTCTCAGTACCAGACCACTCCTAACTTAGGGTCTTAACAGTATCAGACCACTACTAACTTAGGGTCTTCTCAGTACCAGACCACTACTAACTTAGGGTCTTCTCAGTACCAGACCACTCCTAACTTAGGGTCTTCTCAGTACCAGACCACTACTAACGTAGGGTCTTCTCAGTACCAGACCACTCCTAACTTAGGGTCTTCTCAGTACCAGACCACTACTAACGTAGGGTCTTCTCAGTATCAGATCACTACTAAGTTAGGGTCTTCTCAGTACCAGACCACTACTAACGTAGGGTCTTCTCAGTACCAGACCACTCCTAACGTAGGGTCTTCTCAGTACCAGATCACTACTAACGTAGGGTCTTCTCAGTACCAGACCACTCCTAACTTAGGGTCTTCTCAGTACCAGACCACTACTAACTTAGGGTCTTCTCAGTACCAGACCACTACTAACGTAGGGTCTTCTCAGTACCAGACCACTACTAACGTAGGGTCTTCTCAGTACCAGACCACTCCTAACTTAGAGTCTTCTCAGTATCAGACCACTACTAACTTAGGTTCTTCTCAGTACCAGACCACTACTAACTTAGGGTCTTCTCAGTATCAGACCACTCCTAACTTAGGGTCTTCTCAGTACCAGACCACTACTAACGTAGGGTCTTCTCAGTACCAGACCACTACTAACTTAGGGTCTTCTCAGTACCAGACCACTACTAACTTAGGGTCTTCTCAGTATCAGACCACTACTAACGTAGGGTCTTCTCAGTACCAGACCACTCCTAACTTAGGATCTTCTCAGTATCAGACCACTACTAACGTAGGGTCTTCTCAGTACCATACCACTCCTAACTTAGGGTCTTCTCAGTATCAGACCACTACTAACTTAGGGTCTTCTCAGTACCAGACCACTCCTAACTTAGGGTCTTCTCAGTACCAGACCACTACTAACTTAGGGTCTTCTCAGTACCAGACCACTACTAACGTAGGGTCTTCTCAGTATCAGATCACTACTAACTTAGGGTCTTCTCAGTACCAGACCACTACTAACGTAGGTTCTTCTCAGTACCAGACCACTCCTAACGTAGGGTCTTCTCAGTACCAGATCACTACTAACGTAGGGTCTTCTCAGTACCAGACCACTCCTAACTTAGGGTCTTCTCAGTACCAGACCACTACTAACTTAGGGTCTTCTCAGTACCAGACCACTACTAACGTAGGGTCTTCTCAGTACCAGACCACTACTAACGTAGGGTCTTCTCAGTACCAGACCACTCCTAACTTAGGGTCTTCTCAGTATCAGACCACTACTAACTTAGGGTCTTCTCAGTACCAGACCACTACTAACTTAGGGTCTTCTCAGTATCAGACCACTCCTAACTTAGGGTCTTCTCAGTACCAGACCACTACTAACGTAGGGTCTTCTCAGTACCAGACCACTACTAACTTAGGGTATTCTCAGTACCAGACCACTACTAACTTAGGGTCTTCTCAGTATCAGACCACTACTAACGTAGGGTCTTCTCAGTACCAGACCACTCCTAACTTAGAGTCTTCTCAGTATCACACCACTACTAACGTAGGGTCTTCTCAGTACCAGACCACTCCTAACTTAGGGTCTTCTCAGTATCAGACCACTACTAACTTAGGGTCTTCTCAGTACCAGACCACTCCTAACTTAGGGTCTTCTCAGTACCAGACCACTCCTAACTTAGGGTCTTCTCAGTACCAGACTACTACTAACGTAGGGTCTTCTCAGTACCAGACCACTCCTAACTTAGGGTCTTCTCAGTACCAGACCACTACTCACGTAGGGTCTTCTCAGTATCAGATCTCTACTAACTTAGGGTCTTCTCAGTTCCAGACCACTACTAACGTAGGGTCTTCTCAGTACCAGACCACTCCTAACGTAGGGTCTTCTCAGTACCAGATCACTACTAACGTAGGGTCTTCTCAGTACCAGACCACTCCTAACTTAGGGTCTTCTCAGTACCAGACCACTACTAACTTAGGGTCTTCTCAGTACCAGACCACTACTAACTTAGGGTCTTCTCAGTACCAGACCACTACTAACGTAGGGTCTTCTCAGTACCAGACCACTCCGAACTTAGGGTCTTCTCAGTACCAGACCACTACTAACTTAGGGTCTTCTCAGTACCAGACCACTCCTAACTTAGGGTCTTCTCAGTACCAGACCACTACTAACTTAGAGTCTTACCGTAACTTGCCATTTCAATGTAAATCTCCCATTAAAATCAATATTTAGTATTGTCTATGTCAAGTTAGCAGAAAAACATTTAATTGGGCCTTTTCAAATAAAGTGTTACCATGGAAACATATCCAATATGCTCCACGGGTCCTTCACGCACACTGCAGTGTGCAGTCTTGTATAACATATCAACATGGGAAGGATATATGACAAGGGCTCTGCAGAGGTCAGCTGTTCTCTCTCATTCCCTGGTCTGGCTAGGAGGTAAAACGATCAAATCAGCAGCTACAGGTCAGCTGTTCTCTCTCATTCCCTGGTCTGGCTAGGAGGTAAAACGATCAAATCAGCAGCTACAGGTCAGCTGTTCTCTCTCATTCCCTGGTCTGGCTACGAGGTAAAAATATGAAATCAGCAGCTACAGGCCAGCTGTTCTCTCTCATTCCCTGGTCTGGCTAGGAGGTAAAACGATCAAATCAGCAGCTACAGGTCAGCTGTTCTCTCTCATTCCCTGGTCTGGCTACGAGGTAAAAATATGAAATCAGCAGCTACAGGCCAGCTGTTCTCTCATTCCCTGGTCTGGCTACGAGTTAAACATATCAAATCAGCAGCTACAGGTCAGCTGTTCTCTCTCATTCCCTGGTCTGGCTACGAGGTAAAAAGATCAAATCAGCAGCTACAGGCCAGCTGTATTCCAGCAGAGCAGAACATTGCAACCGTCCACACGGGAGACATGGGGTGCCTCCCAAACGGCAACCGCGTCTCTACTTCCTAAAGTGGCTGAAGAAATGTGGCATGCCGCCCGGGTCCTCTTTACATACTAACGCTGCACCATCAAGAGCGTCTTGACCTGCATCATGGCCTGGTACGGGATATTGCTCCGACCAACGACCCAAGGCCCTCTAGCGGGTGGTAGAGACGGCCCAGTACATCACTGGGGCTGTGTTCCCACCCATCCAGGACAGGTACTTGAAACAGTGCCTGAGGAGCGCCCGCAACATCATCATACATTGCCATCGGGCTGACGGTATCGGAGCATGAGGTCTGATACCAACAGGCTCAGAGACAGTTTCTATCTATAAGCCATCAGACTGCTGAACACTTGAACTGGACTGACCACCTGCACTGACTCTCTGCACTTTAGCACACATCTGCTGCTACCAGACACTTACTATACTGCTACATTTATACACTTGTGTATGTGTACCTGCGCGTGTGTCGCTGCATGTGTATGTGTGTCCCTGCATGTGTGTGTGTGTTCAAAGCCAGTGGTTACACTCAAGCCAGCAGACAGACAAGTGTTGCCTGTCATGTACCCGTCCCAGTAAATGTGCTTGTCTCTCCGTTTCAGAAATCACTGCTGTGTTTGTCAGGCTGATCTAGCTGCTGGTGGACACCAGATCAATCAAACGGCATGTTTTCCATTCCTCACCTTTCTTCTTGGGCGTCACATTTATTGAGCCAGGGACATCATTCACAGAACTGCTCTGGCAGGGGAAGATGGATGATTACATTTGTGGCTGACAGTTTTGGAGATGGAGAACGCACCAGGGTTCCCAGGTAGAAGAAGAATAGGTTTAGGTGTAGATTAGTACACACACACATGCAGACAGGGAGGGAGGGAGGCAGAAAGGGAGGGAGACAGTGAGACAGAAAGGGAGTGAGACAGTGAGACAGGGAGGCAGAAAGGGAGGGAGACAGTGAGACAGGGAGGGAGACAGGGAGGGAGACAGGGAGGCAGTGAGACAGGGAGGGAGGCAATGAGATAGGGAGGGAGACAGGGAGGCAGTGAGGAGGCAGTAAGGCAGGGAGGGAGACAGGGAGGCAGTGAGACAGGGAGGGAGGCAGGGAGGGAGACAGGGAGGCAGTGAGACAGGGAGGGTGACAGGGAGGGAGACAGGGAGGCAGTGAGGAGACAGGGAGACAGTGAGACAGGGAGGGAGGCAGGGAGGGAGACAGGGAGGCAGTTAGACAGGGAGGGTGATAGGGAGGGAGACAGGGAGGCAGTGAGGAGGCAGTAAGGCAGGGAGGGAGGCAGTGAGGAGGCAGGGAGGCAGGGAGGCAGGAGGAGGCAGTGATGAGGCAGGGAGGCAGGGAGGGAGACAGGGAGGCAGTGAGGAGGCAGTGAGGAGGCTGTGAGGAGGCAGGGAGGGAGACAGGGAGGCAGTGAGGAGGCAGTGAGGAGGCAGGGAGGCAGTGAGGAGGCAGTGAGGAAGCAGTGAGGAGGCAGTGAGGAGGCAGGGAGGGTGACAGGGAGGCAGTGAGGAGGCAGGGAGGGAGACAGGGAGGCAGTGAGGAGGCAGGGAGGGAGACAGGGAGGCAGTGAGGAGGCAGGGAGGGAGACAGGGAGGCAGTGAGGGAGACAGAGAGGCAGTGCCTATTTAACAAGGCAAAGTCAGTTAAGAACAAATTCTCATTTTACAATGACGACCTATCCCGGCCAAACCCTTCCCCTAACCTGGACGACGCTGGGCCAATTGTTCACCGCCCTATGGAAATGTGCATGCACATATATATTTTCTCTCTCTCTCTCTCTCTCTCTCTCTCTCTCTCTCTCTCTCTCTCTCTCTCTCTCTCTCTCTCTTCTCTCTCTCTCTCTCTCTCTCTCTCTCTCTCTCTCTCTCTCTCTCTCTCTCTCTCTCTCTCTCTCTCTCTCTCTCTCTCTCTCTCTCTCTCTCTCTCTCTCTCTCTCTCTCTCTCTCTCTCTCTCTCCTCTCTCTCTCTCTCTCTCTCTCTCTCTCTCTCTCTCTCTCTCTCTCTCTCTCTCTCTCTCTCTCTCTCTCTCTCTCCTCTCTCTCTCTCTCTCTCTCTCTCTCTCTCTCTCTCTCTCTCTCTCTCTCTCTCTCTCTCTCTCTCTCTCTCTCTCTCTCTCTGAAACCCACTGTTGATTGTGATGAGGTAATGCTCCAGCCAGGTTGTGTGACCATATGTGACTGTCTGACCACAGCTTCCCCTGCTCTGTTTGATCCTCTGTGAGCACCGTAGGAGGTGCAGAGGTAGAGTGGCCCCTCCATGCTGTTGACCAGACTAGGCATGTGGCAGAGCATCTGTCTCTATATGGTGACAATATCGATGGACTGGCCTGAAGACGCTGGGAGATAGTTGGTCCCTTGCGCTATTCGGTCATTTACTGTCAGTTCGTCAGTCAGTTACTGTCAGTTCCCCTCAGTTACTATCAGTCAGTCATTTAGTCAGTCAGTTACTGTCAGTTCCCCTCAGTTACTATCAGTCAGTCAGTTACTGTCAGTTCGTCAGTCAGTTACTGTCAGTTCCCCTCAGTTACTATCAGTCATTCAGTTAGTCAGTCAGTTACTGTCAGTTCCCCTCAGTTACTATCAGTCAGTCAGTTACTGTCAGTTCATCAGTCAGTTACTGTCAGTTCATCAGGCAGTTACTGTCAGTCAGTCAGTCAGTTACTGTCAGTTCATCAGGCAGTTACTGTCAGTTCATCAGTCAGTTACTGTCAGTCAGTCAGTTACTGTCAGTTCATCAGTCAGTTACTGTCAGTTCATCAGGCAGTTACTGTCAGTTCATCAGTCAGTTACTGTCAGTTCCCCTCAGTTACTATCAGTCAGTCAGTTACTGTCAGTTCATCAGTCAGTTACTGTCAGTTTGTCAGTCAGTTAATGTCAGTCAGTCAGTTACTGTCAGTTCATCAGGCAGATACTGTCAGTTCATCAGTCAGTTACTGTCAGTCAGTCAGTCAGTTAATGTCAGTTCCCCTCAGTTAATATCAGTCAGTCAGTTACTGTCAGTTCATCAGTCAGTTACTGTCAGTTCATCAGTCGGTTACTATCAGTCAGTCAGTTACTGTCAGTTCATCAGTCAGTTACTGTCAGTTTGTCAGTCAGTTAATGTCAGTCAGTCAGTTACTGTCAGTTCATCAGGCAGATACTGTCAGTTCATCAGTCAGTTACTGTCAGTCAGTCAGTCAGTTAATGTCAGTTCCCCTCAGTTAATATCAGTCAGTCAGTTACTGTCAGTTCATCAGTCAGTTACTGTCAGTTCATCAGTCGGTTACTATCAGTCAGTCAGTTACTATCAGTCAGACGATTACTATCAGTCAGTCAAAGAGAGCCTAGATAAACAGCTGAAAACACACCTACAACTATCCCAGTGACTCTGCCAGGTCCTCCTGGAGAAGAAGACTGGGATGGTTTTCTCTAGAGAGGAAGACATGCCAGGCTGGTGGGACAAAAGACAAGGAATACATTTCCAATGCCGGTCCCAGTAGGGAGAACCAACAATAAACATTCACACCTCAGTCATGAATCGTCTAGGGCTGGTGAGGCTAGCAGGGTCAGCCAGACAGGAATTGTGTTAAAATGGTTAGAATGTGTGAAAATAACAGAGGGGGGTGGGTGGAGGGTGGACAGTTGAATTAGTCGGTAAAGGACGATTATTCATGTAACATGAAAGATATAGAATAGTGGCAAAAGTCTGGTGGTATGAGATTCACACCAGTGTATTATCGGAAACAAAGGATGGAGTGGAAAGAGAGAGAGACAGAGCGAGAGAGATAGAGACAAAGATAGAGACAGAGAGAGCGTGAAAGAGAGAGAGAGAGAGAATGAGAAAAGAGAGTGAGAGGGGGAGGGGGAGAGAGGGAGGAGTGGGACAGGGAGATAGAGACTGAAGGAGTGGGACAGGGAGATAGAGACTGAAGGAGTGGACAGGGAGATAGAGACTGAAGGAGTGGGACAGTGAGATAGAGACTGAAGGAGTGGGACAGGGGATAGAGACTGAAGGAGTGGGACAGGGAGATAGAGACTGAAGGAGTGGGACAGGGAGATAGAGACTGAAGGAGTATGACAGGGAGATAGAGACTGAAGGAGTGTGACAGGGAGATAGAGACTGAAGGAGTGGGACAGGGAGATAGAGACTGAAGGAGTGGGACAGGGAGATAGAGACTGAAGGAGTGTGACAGGGAGATAGAGACTGAAGGAGTGTAACAGGGAGATAGATACTGAAGGAGTGTGACAGGGAGATAGAGACTGAAGGAGTGGGACAGGGAGATAGAGACTGAAGAAGTGTGACAGGGAGATAGAGACTGAAGGAGTGTGACAGGGAGATAGAGACTGAAGGAGTGGGACAGGGAGATAGAGACTGAAGGAGTGTGACAGGGAGATAGAGACTGAAGGAGTGGGACAGGGTGATAGAGACTGAAGGAGTGGGACAGGGAGATAGAGACTGAAGGAGTGTGAGAGAATATGTGAGGGAGAGGGAGGCCTATAAAGAGAGAGATTAACAGAAGCCCTCCCTTTCACTGCTGTGCTCTACCTAACACACAGTAACACTGACCACACTTTCAGCCTACTGTGCTAGGAGCGCTCTCCTCCTGTTCTCTTTCCCTCCTCTCCCTCCATCCCCCGTCTCCTCGTTCCTTATCTCCCTGAGGTACCTCTGTATAATATCTGAACCCATCTCCTCCTCTAAACAGTGTGAGTAGTAGCACGTTTCTCTATCGCTCTCTCTTCTCTCAGTAAGATGCCTGGTGCTGATGCTCAGAGAACTACAGGTGATGTTGTGTCTGGATTATAGGTGCTGGGTATTACCTGGTACTGGATAAACTGTACATACAGAAATACACACACACACAAACACACACACACACACACACACACACACACACACACACACACACACACACACAGAGCATTTTCTAATAAAAGTCGATCTTGTCACTCTAGCTATCAGCACCAGAATTCCTCCAGTCCTACATCTGTACTCTTCATCTGAGAACAGGTGGAGAGGGACTTCACTGTCATTTCTCAGACAGATGCTGCCAGTTTCCTGGGTCGTACTATAGCCTAGAGATGCCCCAAAGGACCCACCGTGGGCCTGGCCTGCCTGAGTTTGACAAGGCCAATCTTCCTGTTACCCGACGAGGCAGACAAAAGAGACATTCTCGTCCCAATTAAAGCACAGGAGCGTTTAGTAAAATAGCTTAATGAGCTCGCCGATCAGCGTAGCGTGAAAACAGTCATTAGCAACAGCTTTTAGGTAGCGGGGCTAGCCTAGTGTCTGCCGCACACACTCACTCACACACGCGCATGCGCAAGCTGCTCTCCTGGTGTAATTATCTTTGATAGAGAGGGGGGGGGGGGACAGACAGAGAGAGCGAGAGAAAGAGAGAGTGAGAGAGAGAAACAGGGAGAGAGAGAAACAGAGAGAAGAGAGAGAGAGAGAGAGAGAAAGAGAGAGAGAGAGAGAGAGTGAGCAAGCGAGTGAGCAAGAGAGACAGAGAGAGGCATCTTCCCCTATATTTGGAACAAAGGACTGATAACCCATCCACAAAAGTGGAGACAAATTTGACCCCAATAACTACCGTGGATTGCGTCAACAGCAACCTTGGGAAAATCCTCTGGATTAACAGCAGACCTGGTCATTTCCTCAGTGAAAACAATGTACTGAGCAAATGTCAAATGGGCTTTTTACCAAATTACCGTACGACAGACCACGTATTCACCCTGCACACCCTAATTGACAAACAAACAATCCAAAACAAAGGCAAAGTCTTCTCATGTTTTGTTGACTTCAAAAAAGCTTTTGACTGAATTTGGCACTCTGGTCAGATGAGACTAAAATTGAGCTTTTGACCATCAAGAAAAACGCTATGTCTGGCACAAATCCAACACCTCTCATCACCCCGAGAACACCATGTTTTCATCGGCAGGGACTGCGAAACTGGTCAGAATTGAAGGAATGGATGGATGACGCTAAATACAGGGAAATTCTTGAGGGACACCTGTTTGTCTTCCAGAGATTTGAGACTGGGACGGAGGTTCACCTTCCAGCAGCACAATGACCCTAAGCATACTGCTAAAGCAACACTTGAGTGGTTTAAGGCGAAGAGAGAGAGAGAGAGAGAGAGAGAGAGAGAGAGAGAGAGAGAGAGACAGAGAGAGAGAGAGAGAGTGAGAGAGTGAGAGAGAAATAGAGAGAGAGACATTACTGTTACATTTGATTGTTTATTTGTTAACATGTGTTTCCCATGCCAATAAAGTCATTGAATTGAAATGTAATGTAATTGAAATTGAATTGAAATGGAATTGAAATAGAAATGTAATTTAATTGAAATGTTATTGAAATAGAAATGTAATTTAATTGAAATGTTATTGAAATAGAAATGTAATTTAATTGAGAGTGTCACACCTTGATCTGTTTCACCTGTCTTGAGATTGTCTCCACCCCCTCCAGGTGTCGCTTATTATCCCTGGTGTGTGTTTCCTGTCACTCTGTGCCAGTTCGTCTTGTATGCTTTTCAAATCAACCAGAGGTTTTCCCATACTCATGCGGTTTTTGACCCTTGCCTGTTTCCGTACCCGCCTGCCTGACTTTCTGCCTGCCCTGACCTCGAGCCTGCCTGCCACTCTGTACCCTCCTGGACTCTGAACTGGTTTTGACCTTTTGCCTGTCCACAATCATTCTCTTGCCTACCCCTTTTGGATTGTTTAATAAATATCAAGACCCAAACCATCTGCCTCCCGTGTCTGCATCTGGGTTTCACCTTGTGCCCTGAGAGAGAGAGAGAGAGAGAGAGAGAGAGAGAGAGAGAGAGAGGAGAGGAGAGAGAGAGAGAGAGAGAGAGGAGAGAGAGAGAGAGAGAGAGAGAGAGAGAGAGGTGAGAGAGAGAGAGAGAGAGAGAGAGAGGGAGAGGAGAGAGAGAGAGAGAGAGAGAGAGAGAGAGAGAGAGAGAGGTGAGGAGAGAGAGAGAGAGAGAGAGAGGAGAGAGAGAGAGAGAGAGAGAGGAGAGGAGAGAGAGAGAGAGAGAGAGAGAGGAGAGGAGAGAGAGAGAGAGAGAGAGAGAGAGAGAGAGAGAGAGAGGTGCAGGGAAGAGACAACACCAGGAGCAGCAGACAGTCCATGTCTCAATTGTCTCAAGGCTTAAACATCCTTCTTTAACCCGTCTCCTCCCCTTCATCTACACTGATTGAAGTGGATTTAACAAGTGACATCAATAAGGGATCATAGCTTTCACCTGGATTCACCTGGACAGTCTATGTCATGGAAATAGCAGGTGTTCATAATGGTTTGTATACTTAGTGTATGTCCATGACATAGCTAAGTTTGTCGCTGGTATGGGCTAGTAAATATCCTAAACCAAGCTAAAACCTGGGGAGAGAGGAGGAGAGAATTCACTTTCTGTTTCTTCTGCTGCTGGCTGGCTTGCTAATGTTCACTCAAATACGTTTTTCCACATGTAATTTATGAAATGAGATTTTCCTTCCATAAAGATTGGAATTGTGTCAATATGTTGTGAATATTGTCGAAAAATCCTCACAGCCGGGGGAGTGTAACTTGGTGCACACCAGCTCATCGTGTACAGTGGCTTACAGCCATGTTCCTCCACCATGTACAGTAGCCTACAGCCATGTTCCTCCACCATGTACAGTAGCCTACAGCCATGTTCCTCCACCATGTGCAGTAGCCTACAGCCATGTTCCTCCACCATGTACAGTAGCCTACAGCCATGTTCCTCCACCATGTGCAGTAGCCTACAGCCATGTTCCTCCACCATGTACAGTAGCCTACAGCCATGTTCCTCCACCATGTACAGTGGCCTACAGCCATGTTCCTCCCCCATGTACAGTGGCCTACAGCCATGTTCCTCCACCATGTACAGTAGCCTACAGCCATGTTCCTCCACCATGTACAGTGGCCTACAGCCATGTTCCTCCCCCATGTACAGTAGCCTACAGCCATGTTCCTCCACCATGTACAGTAGCCTACAGCCATGTTCCTCCACCATGTGCAGTAGCCTACAGCCATGTTCCTCCACCATGTACAGTAGCCTACAGCCATGTTCCTCCACCATGTACAGTAGCCTACAGCCATGTTCCTCCACCATGTACAGTAGCCTACAGCCATGTTCCTCCACCATGTACAGTGGCCTACAGCCATGTTCCTCCACCATGTACAGTGGCCTACAGCCATGTTCCTCCACCATGTACAGTGGCCTACAGCCATGTTCCTCCACCATGTACAGTAGCCTACAGCCATGTTCCTCCACCATGTACAGTAGCCTACAGCCATGTTCCTCCACCATGTACAGTAGCCTACAGCCATGTTCCTCCACCATGTGCAGTAGCCTACAGCCATGTTCCTCCACCATGTACAGTAGCCTACAGCCATGTTCCTCCACCATGTACAGTAGCCTACAGCCATGTTCCCTCCACCATGTACAGTGGCCTACAGCCATGTTCCTCCCCCATGTACAGTGGCCTACAGCCATGTTCCTCCCCCATGTACAGTAACCTACAGCCACGTTCCTCCGCCATGTACAGTAGCCTACATCCATGTTCCTCCACCTGTACAGTGGCCTACAGCCATGTTCCTCCACCATGTGCAGTAGCCTACAGCCATGTTCCTCCACATGTACAGTAGCCTACAGCCATGTTCCTCCACCATGTACAGTAGCCTACAGCCATGTTCCTCCACCATGTACAGTAGCCTACAGCCGTACGAGTTATAGAAATTGCCATCTTGTGTTCGGGGCTTTTCGGCAGTCTTCGTGTTTTTTATATGCAGGGAGCATAAATTGTACATTTGTAAACTTACAAAGAATTGTTGAAGTTAGAACCCATGTATATTTAGTTGATATACAGTCATGGCTAAAATGTTTGAGAATGACACAAATATTAATTTTCGCAAAGTTTGCTGCTTCAGTGTCTTTAGATATTTTTGTCAGATGTTATTATAGGAATACTGAAGTATAACTACAAGCATTTCATAAGTGTCAAAGGCTTTTATTGACAATTACCTTAATTTGATGCAAAGACTCAATATTTGCAGTGTTGGCCCTTCTTTTTCAAGGCCTCTGCAATCTGCCCTGGCATGCTGTCTATTAACTTCTGGGCCACATCCTGACTGATGGCAGCACATTCTTGCATAATCAATGCTTGGAGTTTGTCAGAATTTGTGGGTTTTTGTTTGTCCATCCGCCTCTTGAGGATTGACCACAAGTTCTCAATGGGATTAAGGTCTGAAAAATTGGCTGACAAGGCTGGAAATTCTCCAGCCTTGTCCTCGTCAACACTCACACCTGTGTTAATGAGAGAATCACTGACATGATGTCAGCTGGGCCTTTTGTGGCAGGGCTGAAATGCATTGGAAATGTTTTTGGTGGATTCAGTTCATTTGCATGGCAAAGAGGGACTTTGCAAATAATTTCAATTCATCTGATCACTCTTCATAACAATCTGGAGTATGTGCAAATTGCCATCATACAAACTGAGGCAGCAGACTTTGTGAAAATTAATATTTGTGTCATTCTCAAAACTTTTGGCCACGACTGTACAGTACAGCAACAACTACATAAATATCTACTAAGGTCCATTATCTGCTACCTGCATTTTAAAACTACAACATTTTCTCTCAGCCTCATCGCAAAGTGTGTAGAATAGCAGGACATTAGATTTAAAACTACAACATTTTCTCTCAGCCTCATCGCAAAGTGTATAGAATAGCAGGAAATTAGATTCAAAACTACAACATTTTCTCTCAGCCTCATCGCAAAGTGTATAGAATAGCAGGAAATTAGATTTAAAACTACAACATTTTCTCTCAGCCTCATGGCAGAATGTGAACAAAAGCATGAGATGAGCTATAATTATTTTTCTTTTTTAAATCACTGCCTCATGGAGAAAAAAAGTGTAGAATTGCAGAAAAGTAGCTTTAAAACTGCAACATTTTCTCTTAGCCTCATGACAAAATGTGTAGAATGACACTGGGGCAGTCCGGCCCTGGGAAAGAATAGGTTTGGACACCTGGTAACCCAAGGTTACTCTTTCTATCAATTAGTGGTTTTGTCTCATGTGCTGTTCTGGGTCTCTGCTGACACAAGCAGACATGAAAACTGAACGAGGAGGGTGGAGTCAAATGCTTCCTCTGGCAGACAGTATCAAACTTAGAGGACAAAAACACTGGATACCTGCTACTCAACAATAACATGCACACCCAGGTGGTACCTTCCGTTCCTATTTTATCAACCCATCGAGAGCTTGGAACAACACAGTTCTATGAGGTTATAACAATTCTTACAGAATTGACTCTACAGTCCCAACTTTCATTGGTTTGAATGAAGTCAGTTATTTTTATATTGAATTATTTTGAACTTAACAGCATGCGTTGGGGTATTTAATGTACGGTATAGGTAGAGAACATTGAACAGAACAAGACTGGGTCAATAACTCCATTTTGTAAACAAATGACGATAGAACCGTAGCAGTAGTTCCAAACTCTTGACATTCCATTCAAGCGCAATCAAATAAATTTATCATGCATTCACTAAATTGCTCATTTCCCATTAAAACAATAAACCAGATGTAAAAATAATACAAGCCATTAGACATTTTGTGTTGTTGTGAAAAGGAAAAGGGCTCAACTCTTAATGCTCCGACACTCATTAGTGGTGCCTAAAAGAGACTCTGTTTGATTATAAAGGTTTTATAAATGAAAGAGAAACCACACTGCCACAAACAGGCAGCGATATTTCATATGTTGTGCTTTGATGTACTCAGTATCCCATCCTCCCATGGAAACAGCACGCAGGGAAAGATGAGCAGAAGTGAGAGCATCATGAACCCCTCTGAAGCCAGCAGAGGACAATTACTGAACTTGTTCCTTACATCTTCTGCTGAGGAGAAATAACTAACTGTCCCTTCTGTGTCTCTTCTCTCTCTCCCTTCTCTGTTCTCTCTCTCCCTTCTCTCCCTTCTCTCTTCTCTCTCTCCCTTCTCTCTTCTCTCTCCCTTCTCTCTCTCCCTTCTCTCTTCTCTCTCTCCCTTCTCTCTTCTCTCTCCCTTCTCTATTCTCTCTCTCCCTTCTCTCTTCTCTCTCCCTTTTCTCTTTGAAGAGAATACTGCATATTCTGCCTGCCTGACTAACTGTCTCCCTGCTTAGAATAAATTGTCTCATTTTCTCTCTCATTTGCTTGCCTTCTAATCTAAAAGTATCCTCTTTCTCTTTCTGAAAACACCCTCACACGTTCCCACCAAATCGCAAAGATAGGAACCCTTCCAATCTTCCAGTGTGAAAAACGTGTCACATCTAGCACAGTGTCAAGTCTCACTTACCTGTGAAATCTCATACAGCAGCTTGTAGTGTTCCTCCCGTTTCTGTAAAGAGCACAAATTGCAGCCCATTCTAGTTGTCGTGGAGATGACAGGCGGCGGCGGTGCGCGGTGGGTCCCCCAGGGTAGATATGCAGAGGATCACACAGGGGGCTCTGCCTGAAAACCCGGCTCCGTTTTTCATCAGGGTGTCCTTAGAAAGACACTCTTCTCTCACCCTCACACACACAGCGGTACCACAGTACACACACACTCCGATACACCAATACTAAGCTCCAAGCTCCAGGATCCAGCAAAGTGTCTTGTGTTGGGAGTCCTCTCAGAGTGTGTGTGTTGTGTGTTGTGTTGGGAGTCCTCTCAGAGTGTGTGTGTTGTGTGTTGTGTTGGGAGTCCTCTCAGAGTGTGTGTGTGTGTGTTGTGTTGGGAGTCCTCTCAGAGTGTGTGTGTTGCATTTGTCAATAGAAGAAGCAATCAGCTCCTCTCTCTCCTCTTTATTTCTCTCTCTCTCTTACACACACTCTCTCTCATTCCCCCTCGTCTCCCTCTCTCTCTCCTCTCTCTTTCTCTCTCTCTCTCGCTCTCTCTGTCTGTCACTATGAGCACACATTCATACACACGCTGGGCTTGTAGAGACACACCCCTCTCTCTGTCAGGCTTGCTGCACATCACCACACCTACTGTGGTTCATGAATAATAATCAAGCTCATTGGCTGTTCTGTTAGGGGGAGGAGTAAGGGGGAGGGGGAGGATTCTCAAAGCTCTGATACAATACTGAGCTGGTACTGTGCTTAATGTGTGTGTGAGTGGGGAGTGGGGGGGATCTCTGGGTGTGTGTGTGTCTGCATTTGTGTGTATGTGTGTACGCGTTCCCTTGCATATACAGTATAGTACCTCTAAACAAAGCCATGAAAAGCCTCAACCTTCTTTATTGGACATTCAATGTATTTTACACAATTGAACTGTTACAAAACACAATACATTGACATCTAGATTTCAAACACGGATCAATCTAATTCTAATTCAATCAGATAGCCTTTTCAAAGTGAAAAGTGATAGAAGAGAAGTGGCATTTTGTGAAGTGAAATAGATTTCCAGTCGGCCAGTGATTGTAACTAAACAGATCCTCTCAGAGCTAGTAGACAAGGGCACCCTGATTGACACAGGAAGAGACACAGACGGAGGGTATTGATTGGATCAAATTAGCTTCCACTCCAACTGCCCTCACACTGCAGGAGGGAGGGAGGGAGGGAGGGAGGGAGGGAGGGAGGGAGGGAGGGAGGGAGGGAGGGAGGGAGGGAGGGAGGGAGAAAGTGGGGAGAGAGAGAGCGAGAGAGAGGGAGGAAGTGGGGAGAGGGAGGGAGAGAGGGGGGGGGGGGGAAGTGGGGAGAGAAAGGGACAGAGACAAAGAAAGTGGGGAGAGAGAGATAGAGAGAGAGAGAGATAGGTAGGGAGGTAGAGTGATAGAGACTAATCCGATGTTCAGTTATACCCCCCAGTCTGGAGAGAGACCAACCATCTGTCTTCACACCATGTTCAGTAAAGGCAGCAGCATCACAGTGACTTTTAAAATGCCCCAGTCCCACCCTTATCCCCCAGAGTGGACGCAGTCAAGGGCATCAGATCACAGGACAGCTCCTATACAGATAACACTGTCCCCATCCGGTGAGGTCACCAACTGACTGACCAACTGTCTCCACTGACCTCTGAAGGTGACTCCTCACTCCTCCCGGGTAACATCACTCTCACTAACTAACGACCTTCAGGGCCAGTTTCCTGGACACAGATTAAGCCTATCTCTGGCCATAAAGCCAATGTCAATGAAGATGATCCATTGAGCGTGCTTTTTAGTCTGGGACGATAGGCTTCATCTGAGTCCGGTAAACAGGCCTCTAGGGTCCACCCCTCCTGAATGGCACTGGATCTGGATTGGATACACATGGGACAGGACAGATGCCTCGGCGAGAGTAAATCAAATCAATCAAATCAAATAGTATTTGTCACATGCTTGGTAAACAACAGGTGGAGGCTAACAGTGAAAAGCTTACAGGCCTTCCCAACAATGCAGAGAAGAAAATATAGTAACAAGAGGATTAAATCCACAATGAGTAACGATAACTTGGCTATATACACAGGGCACCAGTACTGAGATGATGTGCTGCCAGCCAGAGGTGTAAAAAGTACTGAATCGTCATACTGGAGTAAAGGTAAATGCTATGCATCAAATTCCTCTATAGTAAGCAAACCAGACGGCACAATTTATATCATTATTTGACAGCTAGGGGCACATTCCAAAACTCAGACATCATTTACAAACAAAGCATTTATGTTTAGTGAGTCTGTCAGATCAGAGGCAGTAGGGATGACCAGGGACGTTCTCTTGATAAGTGTGTGAATTGGACCATTTTCCTGTACTGGTAAGCATTCATGTAACGACTTCCTTTGGGTGTCAGAGAAAATTAATGGAGTAAAATATACATTATTTTCTTTAAAAATGTAGTGAAGAAAAAGTAAAAGTTGTCAAAAATATAAATAGTAAAGTACAGATACCCAAAAAAAGAACATAAGTAGAACTTTAAAGTATTCTACTTAAGTACTTGACACCACTGTGTGCTGGGGTATGAGGTAATTCACTTAGCCATGTACAGTACCAGTCAAAAGTTTGGACACACCTACTCATTCAAGGGTTTTTCTTTATTTTTTACTATTTTCTACACTAGAATAATAGTGAAGACATCAAAACTATCCAATAACACATATGGAATCATGTATTAACCAAAAAAGTGATACATTAATAAAAATATATTTAATATTTTAGATCCTTCAAAGTAGCCACCCTTTGCCTTGATGACAGCTTTGCACACTCTTGGCATTCTCTCAACCAGCTTCATAAGGTAGTCACCTGGAATGCATTTCAATGAACTTGTGTGCCTTGTTAAAAGTTCATTTGTGGAATTTATTTCTTTTTTAATTAATTCGAGCAAATCAATTGTGTTGTGACAAGGTAGGGGTGGTATACAGAATATAGCCCTATTTGTTAAAAGACCAAGTCTATATTATGTCAAGAACAGCTCAAATAAACAAAGACAAACAACAGTCCATCATTACTTTAAGACATGAAGGTCAGTCCATGCGAGACATTTCAAGGACTTTAAAGTTTCTTCAAGTGCAGTCGCAAAAACCATCAACACTATGATGAAACTGTCTGTCATGAGGACCGCCACAGGAAAGGCTGACCCATAGTTACCTCTGCTGCAGGGGATAAGTTCATTAGAGTTACAGCCTCAGATTGCAGCCCAAATGAAAGCTTCACAGAGTTCAAGTAACGTCTCAACATCAACTGTTCAGAGGAGATTACGTGAATCAGGCCTTCATGGTGAAATTGCTGCAAAGAAACCATTACTAAAGGACACAAATAATAAGAAGAGACTTGCTTGGGCCAAAAAAACACAAGCAATGGACATTAGACTGGTGGAAATCTGTCCTTTGGTCTGATGAGTCCAAATTTGAGATTTTTGGTTCCAAACGCTGTATCTTTGTGAGACGCAGAGTAGGTGAACGGATGATCTCTGCATGTGTGGTTCCCACCGTGAAGCATGGAGGAGGAGGTGTGATGGAGTTGGGTTGCTTTTCTGGTGACACTGTCTGTGATTTATTTACATTCAAGGCACACTTAACCAGCATGGCTACTACAGCATTCTGCAGCGATATGCCATCCCATCTGGTTTGCTCTTAGTGGGATTATCATTTGTTTTATCAACAGTAGGTACTGGTTAGAGTAGATACAGGTTAGAAACAGGTTATAGTAGGTACAGGTTAGAGTAGATACAGGTTAGAGACAGGTTAGAGCAGGTACAGGTTAGAGACAGATTAGAGTAGATACAGGTTAGAGTAGGTACAGGTTAAAGCAGGAACAGGTGAGTTGGACACAGTCTGCTCAGGTGTGACAGAAAGGTATTTGTGTTTGGAGCTAGAGGTTACAGGTTGAAGGTTAACCAGAAATGACCAAGCTGCAGGGGACATGTGTGTGACTTCAAAGGAAAGCTGACACATTAGAATTACCATAATGTCCTACATAATGCGGTTCACATAAATGGGTCACTTTGTTGGCGAGAAATGACACTGGAGAGGAAAAACGTAGTTGTCTTAAATTTCAGAACATCACAAGTCTGAGGTGTGTGGTGGAATTGTAGGTTGGCAAAACAGAGGCTCAATGGTTCAAAGCCTCCGGTAACCTTGACTACAGACATACCGGTGTGAGAGATGGAGAGAGTGCAACTAATCATGAACAATGATCACGCATCCGGCCTGAAGCAAGCTGCACACTGCTCTGAAGAATATCAAGTACCACCTCACCTTAAATAAGTTACCAATCAAAAGTTGATAAAGTCTCTCTCTCTTTCTATCAATGTTGCCTTGAAGCTGAACACTACAGTATATCACACTTGGCCTCAGCAGAAAAGACCCATCTCTCTGTCATGTGCGTTACTGAAACACCTTGATGACTCACAGCCCAGCCTTTATGAATGAGACGTGTGTGAAGATCTGAGAATGTTTTTCACATGACCACCAGAATGTCATTCATGAGTTGGACTGTCACAGCGGTTCAGAACAACACAATGACATGAGTTGGACTGTCACAGCGGTTCAGAACAACACAATGACATGAGTTGGACTGTCACAGCGGTTCAGAACAACACAATGACATGAGTTGGACTGTCACAGCGGTTCAGAACAACACAATGACATGAGTTGGACTGTCACAGCGGTTCAGAACAACACAATGACATGAGTTGGACTGTCACAGCGGTTCAGAACAACACGATGACATGAGTTGGACTGTCACAGCGGTTCAGAACAACACAATGACATGAGTTGGACTGTCACAGCGGTTCAGAACAACACAATGACATGAGTTGGACTGTCACAGCGGTTCAGAACAACACAATGACATGAGTTGGACTGTCACAGCGGTTCAGAACAACACGATGACATGAGTTGGACTGTCACAGCGGTTCAGAACAACACAATGACATGAGTTGGACTGTCACAGCGGTTCAGAACAACACAATGACATGAGTTGGACTGTCACAGCGGTTCAGAACAACACCATGACATGAGTTGGACTGTCACAGCGGTTCAGAACAACACAATGACATGAGTTGGACTGTCACAGTGGTTCAGAACAACACAATGACATGAGTTGGACTGTCACAGCGGTTCAGAACAACACAATGACATGAGTTGGACTGTCACAGCGGTTCAGAACAGAACAACACAATGACATGAGTTGGACTGTCACAGTGGTTCAGAACAACACAATGACATGAGTTGGACTGTCACAGCGGTTCAGAACAACACAATGGCTTCACGTCACCGTCTGCCCTTCAGAAGAGGATGCTGCTTCGTGCTGCTTCGTGCTGCTTCGTGCTGCTTCGTGCTGCTTCGTGCTGCTTCGTGCTGCGGTGCGATCGTTATGATTATGCTTATTATTGGCTGTGAGTGGTGTGTGAACAACGCACCTTTCACACACCCTTCATTCAGCCGCCATGGTTGTCATACCTACGGTAACAGTATCCATGGTTATGGTCTCCAGGGCATGTACGACGATATAGACAGCTGGGCGTCCCAAAGCCAATGACATTAGAATGGCTGGAGGCTACCGTCTCATTCTCTCTCTCTCTCTCACACACACACACGCACACGCACACGCACACACACACACACACACACACACACACACACACACACACACACACACACACACACCTCTCAATGGCCTTGAATGATACATAATTGAACGGTATTGAATGATTAATGTGAGTAAAACATGATTAGGGTCTATTTCTAGTGCAGAGGTAAGTCAGGGGGCGGAGTAATGACAGTCATCATATCACATCTCCATTTTCTTATTCTGGTAATGATGTAACAATCCTTTCTTCTGTAATTACGTTGTAGCCTGGCAATTCATTGTTGTATAATTGCATTGTAAGGCCACATTGTCAAAGCGTCACAATGGCCCTCTATCTGTCTGTCTCTCAATCCTCCGCAGTAGAAAACAAAGCGGTTGAACGAGGTAAAAAAAATGTCAGGGTGACTTTTTACTGATGTAATTATCACATGATGAGCAGAGTGATGTGTGGAACAAAAGACAAGGAGAATGGAACCACAGGAGACAGAAGACTCACATGAGATCCATTCAACTGTGGACATTTTGTCTGTTCTGCCCCGTAATGAGCGGACTGCAGCGTGTGAGTTAAGCTCATTCATTACGGAAGCTGTTATGGAAGAGGGGAGCGTTGGTTTATCTGCCTCCACACTCGGTTAAACCTTTTGAGCGGTGGAGCGAGGCACACACACACACACACACACACACACACACACACACACACTCCCACACACACACACACACACGCACGCACTCACACACACACACACACACACACACACACACACACACACACACACACACACACACACACACACACGCACACACACACACACACACACACACACACACACAATGCAAACCTCCGGTGGTGACTAGCTGGCTGACGACATTCTGGAACGCAACTCAGCTGCCCCGCCACGGGCAGTAGAGTGGCTTTAGTCTACAGCCTGAGGCTGAAAGAGCCAGACCAGCCTCATCACAGGTCCAGAAGTCAACCTAATAGGTGTCACACTGACCACAGATCTGACACGTGGTGTTTGAAGCTAAACTATCATAACAACTAACTGTTTACTACCAGACACTAACACGAGGAAGCCCAACGTTACATTCTGGTCATATTGTTTGAGGCAAGAATGATTAAATCATCATTTACAGTATTGAGTAAGGTTGGCCCTTCATTTCTACATAGTCTGACACTAGACTCTGTAAACTGACTCTGGACCAGTTTAACCAAACCGCCACAATCAGAGAGACAGGAGCTCATCTGCCGTGCAGCTGAGTCTCACGTTTCACCCAGACCATGTGTGAGTGTTACAGATGATGTGTGTGTGTAGTGTGTGTCCCAAGACTGTCTGCGTCGCGGCCCGAGGGGGTGCGTGCACACACACACACACACACACACACACACACACAGCTGGCCCCTGTCCTGTCCCTGATGTGTTAACCCAGTACTACTGCTCTAATAAAACTGATTAGAGGGCAATCCCCTGCTGCTGCTGGACCTCCTTGACCCTGCTGCTCCTGGACCCTGCTACTCCTGGACCCCGCTGCTCCTGGACCCCGCTGCTCCTGAACCCCGCTGCTCCTGGACCCTGCTGCTCCTGAACCCCGCTGCTCCTGGACCCTGCTGCTGCTCCTGGACCCTGCTGCTGCTCCTGGACCCTGCTGCTGCTTCTGGTCCCTGCTGCTCCTGAACGCTGCTGCTGCTTAACCCTGCTGCTCCTGAACCCTGCTGCTCCTGGACCCTGATGCTCCTGGACCCTGCTGCTGCTTCTGGACCCTGCTGCTGCTTCTGGACCCTGCTGCTCCTGGACCCTGCTGCTGCTTCTGGACCCTGCTGCTCCTGGACCCTGCTGCTGCTTCTGGACCCTGCTGCTCCTGGACCCTGCTGCTGCTTCTGGACCCTGATGCTCCTGAACCCTGCTGCTCCTGGACCCTGCTGCTCCTGGACCCTGCTGCTCCTGGACCCTGCTGCTGCTGGACCCTGCTGTTCCTGGACCCTGCTGCTCCTGAACCCTGCTGCTCCTGGACCCTGCTGCTGCTTCTGGACCCTGCTGCTCCTGGACCCTGCTGCTGCTGCTGGGGAAATGGCACAAGTAGTCCTCTTCAACATTCAGCAGCATCTGTGCCAGGACAGCCATTACATAGGCAGGGGTAAGTTCCTCTGATGGTTACCAATCTGTACCACAGCAGGGGGTTGCTGCCTCTCTTTACACCTCTCACTGTTATTCTGTCTGCTTGACCTGCTCTTTCTGTAGTTGGATCATTCTCTTTCTGTAGTTGGATCATTCTCTTTCTGTAGTTGGATCATTCTCTCTCTCTCTCTCTCTCTCTCTCTCTCTCTCTCTCTCTCTCTCTCTCTCTCTCTCTCTCTCTCTCTCTCTCTCTCTCTCTCTCTCTCTCTCTCTCTCTCTCTCTCTCTCTCTCTCTCTCTCTCTCTCTCTCTCTCTCTCTCTCTCTCTCTCTCTCTCTCTCCCTCCCTCCCTCCCTCCCTCCCTCCCTCTCTCTCTCTCTCCCCCTTCTTCCCTCCCTCCCTCCATATATCCCTCCCTTCTCCACTCCTGTGAGTCTAGCAGGTGTCCAGTTGCTCTCTGTGAGCTGTTCATGTTCTGCTGTTGCAGCTTTTTCAGTTCTGTAACGTTGACACTGACCTCGCTCCCATTGTCTAATATGGATTGTGTGTGTGTGCATGCGCGAGTGTATGCGCTTGAGTGTGTCCGTGTATGTGCATATGTATGTTTGCGTGTGTGTGAGCACTGTCAGTGCTGTGCAGAGGAAGGTAACACCAGGCCAGCTGTTGGTCCATTATGCAGGTATCTAACAGGTCCTATATCAGCTATCGGTCCATTATGCAGGTGTCTAACAGGTGTATAACAGGTCCTATATCAGCTATCGGTCCATTATGCTGGTGTCTAACAGGTCCTATATCAGCTATCGGTCCATTATGCAGGTGTCTAACAGGTGTATAACAGGTCCTATATCAGCTATCGGTCCATTATGCAGGTGTCTAACAGGTGTATAACAGGTCCTATATCAGCTATTGGTCCATTATGCAGGTCTCTAACAGGTCTTATATCAGCTATCGGTCCATTATGCAGGTGTCTAACAGGTCCTATATCAGTTATTGGTCCATTATGCAGGTGTCTAACAGGTGTATAACAGGTCCTATATCAGCTATTGGTCCATTATGCAGGTGTCTAACAGGTCCTATAGCAGCTATCGGTCCATTATGCAGGTATCTAACAGGTGTATAACAGGTCCTATATCAGCTATCGGTCCATTATGCAGGTGTCTAACAGGTGTATAACAGGTCCTATATCAGCTATCGGTCCATTATGCAGGTGTCTAACAGGTGTATAACAGGTCCTATATCAGCTATTGGTCCATTATGCAGGTGTCTAACAGGTCCTATATCAGTTATTGGTCCATTATGCAGGTGTCTAACAGGTGTATAACAGGTCCTATATCAGCTATTGGTCCATTATGCAGGTGTCTAACAGGTCCTATAGCAGCTATCGGTCCATTATGCAGGTGTCTAACAGGTCCTATATCAGTTATTGGTCCATTATGCAGGTGTCTAACAGGTGTCTAACATGTCCTATATCAGCTATTGGTCCATTATGCAGGTGTCTAACAGGTCCTATATCAGTTATCGGTCCATTATGCAGGTGTCTAACAGGTGTATAACAGGTCCATTATGCAGGTCTCTAACAGGTGCTATATCAGATATCGGTCCATTATGCAGGTGGATTATAAAATCCTATAGAAGCCTCTAGTAGACCTCGTAGAGGAACTTAACCTGACAGATGAAATTTAGAGACACATGGACACATTAGAGCCTCTACCTGAGGTATGTTCAGATGGATTCATTAGAGCCTCTACCTGAGGTATGTTCAGATGGATTCATTAGAGCCTCTACCTGAGGTATGTTCAGATGGATTCATTAGAGCCTCTACCTGAGGTATGTTCAGATGGATTCATTAGAGCCTCTACCTGAGGTATGTTCAGATGGATTCATTAGAGCCTCTACCTGAGGTATGTTCAGATGGATTCATTAGAGCCTCTACCTGAGGTATGTTCAGATGGATTCATTAGAGCCTCTACCTGAGGTATGTTCAGATGGATTCATTAGAGCCTCTAACTGAGGTATGATCAGATGGATTCATTAGAGCCTCTACCTGAGGTATGTTCAGATGGATTCATTAGAGCCTCTACCTTAGGTATGTTCAGATGGATTCGCACTAAGAGATATTAGACCCTTCTATGTTTTATTTATTTAACTAGGCAAATCAGTTAAGAACACATTTTTATTTACAATGACGGCCTACTCCGGCCAAACCCAGACGTTGCTGGGCCAATTGTGTGCCGCCCTATGAGACTCCCAATCACGGTCGGATGTGATACAGCCTGGATTCGAACCAGGTACTATAGTGACACCACTTGTACTGAGATGTAGAACCTTAGACCGCTGCGCCACTCAGGAGCCCATAGATGGATACGGAGTAAGAGATACTGGACCCTCCACCTTATGGATGGATAGATGGATTCGGAGTAAGAGACACTGGAACCTCCACCTTATGGATGGATAGATGGATACGGAGTAATAGATACTGGAACCTCCACCTTATGGAATGATAGATGGATACGGAGTAAGAGATACTGGAACCTCCACCTTATGGATGGATAGATGGATACGGAGTAAGAGATACTGGAACCTCCACCTTATGGATGGATAGATGGATACGGAGTAAGAGATACTGGAACCTCCACCTTATGGATGGATAGATGGATACGGAGTAAGAGATACTGGAACCTCCACCTTATGGATGGATAGATGGATACGGAGTAAGAGATACTGGAACCTCCACCTTATGGATGGATAGATGGATACGGAGTAAGAGATACTGGAACCTCCACCTTATGGATGGATTGATGGATACGGAGTAAGAGATACTGGAACCTCCACCTTATGGATGGATAGATGGATACGGAGTAAGAGATACTGGAACCTCCACCTTATGGATGGATAGATGGATACGGAGTAAGAGATACTGGAACCTCCACCTTATGGATGGATAGATGGATACGGAGTAAGAGATACTGGAACCTCCACCTTATGGATGGATAGATGGATACGGAGTAAGAGATACTGGAACCTCCACCTTATGGATGGATAGATGGATACGGAGTAAGAGATACTGGAACCTCCACCTTATGGATGGATTGATGGATACGGAGTAAGAGATACTGGAACCTCCACCTTATGGATGGATAGATGGATACGGAGTAAGAGATACTGGAACCTCCACCTTATGGATGGATAGATGGATACGGAGTAAGAGATACTGGAACCTCCACCTTATGGATGGATAGATGGATACGGAGTAAGAGATACTGGAACCTCCACCTTATGGATGGATAGATGGATACGGAGTAAGAGATACTGGAACCTCCACCTTATGGATGGATAGATGGATACGGAGTAAGAGATGCTGGAACCACCACCTTATGGATGGATACGGAGTAAGAGATGCTGGAACCTCCACCTTATGGATGGATACGGAGTAAGAGATACTGGAACCTCCACCTTATGGATGGATAGATGGATACGGAGTAAGAGATACTGGAACCTCCACCTTATGGATGGATACGGAGTAAGAGATACTGGAACCTCCAACTTATGGATGGATAGATGGATACGGAGTAAGAGATACTGGAACCTCCACCTTATGGATGGATAGATGGATACGGAGTAAGAGATACTGGAACCTCCACCTTATGGATGGATCGATGGATACGGGGGAAGAGATGAATGGATCTCTCTTCATTCTGTCTCCTTCCGGCTCCGTTCCTGCTCCTTCTGTCTCCTTCTGTCTCCTTCTGTCTCCTTCTGTCTCCTTCTGTCTCTCCCTGACTTCCTTCTTTTACCTTTGTCTTTCACGTCCAGCCTTAACCTTATGGATGGACACAGAGCAGCACCTCTCCTTCTGTCCTCCTCTCCTTCAGTTTCTATCTGTTTGTCATTGCTTTGTATTTTCACTAGTGTCTGTACTTCAACCCAGCCCTGTGTGATCTCTGTTAGCCTCACTAACACCTTCTGTCCCTTTCTTCCTGTTTATCCCTGGTTTACACTTTTCACTTGTTTTCTGCTTCACTTACTCCGGCCTTGGTTAAGCACAGCCACAGCCTTGGTTAAGCACAGCCACAGCATTGGTTAAGCACAGCCACAGCCTTGGTTAAGAACAGCCACAGCCTTGGTTAAGAACAGCCACAGCCTTGGTTAAGCACAGCCACAGCCTTGGTTAAGCACAGCCACAGCCTTGGTTGAGCACAGCCACAGCCTTGGTTAAACACAGCCACAGCCTTGGTTAAGCACAGCCACAGCCTTGGTTAAGCACAGCCACAGCCTTGGTTAAGCACAGCCACAGCCTTGGTTAAGCACAGCCACAGCCTTGGTTAAACACAGCCACAGCCTTGGTTAAACACAGCCACAGCCTTGGTTAAGCACAGCCACAGCCTTGGTTAAGCACAGCCACATGCTTGGTTAAGCACAGCCACAGCCTTGGTTAAGCACAGCCACAGCCTTGGTTAAGCACAGCCACTGCCTTGGTTAAGCACAGCCACAGCCTTGGTTAAGCACAGCCACAGCCTTGGTTAAGCACAGCCACAGCCAATTCAGGTTTATCTCCCCACATCTGTTCTTAGTTATTTAAGCAGCGCGGCCTTAATTGATCTCTATCAGTGTGTCGGCTGGGTTGAAAGGCCTCCTGTGGTGGATTAATGTGTCCTAATCTGGCCCCCCACACACTGTGGAAGCCGGTGCTAGAGGGGGAGCGTTGTGCCGGAGAGGCCGGATTTGTCACACCCCTCAGAGCCCGGCGCCAGACTCAGAGAAGCAGCGTGAGGTCTCGCTGCTTGGCTCCAGCTGGAGGTTGTTGTAGCATCCTCTACCCTCTTTAACTCCTCATTAGCTTGGTTGTTAATGAATAAGTATTTCCTGTCTGCCATAAGGGTGTCTGTTTTACTCCTGATATAAGCCCGGGAGACCTAAGCTCCATCACTTACTCTGACAATAGCCCTATCTGTCACGACAGGGATGAGATACGTGTTCTGTGCTCTAAAATAGTCTCAACATCTGCTCATGTCTGACCGACAGAGAGCTAATGTTGACTAAGAGTTAACATCTAAAAGGTGACTGAGTTGGCCTCCCGGGTGGCGCAGTGGCGAACCCTGGGTTCGCGCCCAGGCTCTGTCGTAACCGGCCGCGACCGGGAGGTCCGTGGGGCGACGCACAATTGGCCTAGCGTCGCCCGGGTTAGGGAGGGCTTGGTCGGTAGGGGTGTCCTTGTCTCATCGCGCACCAGCGACTCCTGTGGCGGGCTGGGCGCAGTGTGCGCTAACCAAGGTGGCCAGGTGCACGGTGTTTCCTCCGGCGCATTGGTGCGGCTGGCTTCCGGGTTGGACGTGCGCTGTGTTAAAGAAGCAGCGGCTTGGTTGGTTGTGTATCGGAGGACGCATGACTTTCAACCTTCGTCTCTCCCGAGCCCGTACGGGAGTTGTAGCGATGAGACAAGATAGTAGCTACTACAACAATTGGATACTACGAAATTGGGGAGAAAAAAGGGGTAAAATTCTAAAAAAATACATTTAAAAAAATACAAATAAAAGGTGACTGAGTTAACTTTACAACTCCCCATCCCTGCTACTAGCGGGGGAGACCAGGCAGAAGACAGACCAGAGGAGGGAGAGCAGACGCCATGGGAGACACGCGGGCAGCATTGATTCTAGCCTGTGTCTGTGTCCAACTGGCTAGGCAGAGGCTGTCTACAACCCAGTCAATGTAGAACAGAGCTGGGCTCCACTAGACCAAGCAAAAACAGATCTACTGGACCCATCTGAACATAGGGCAGAAGGGGCAACCCCTATGGTTTCACACACACACACACAGTGGATCCCCATGGTCCCGTCAGTAGGTCAGAACACAGTGGATCCCCATAGTCTCGTCAGTAGGTCAGAGCACAGTGGGTTATGAGGGCACTGCTGTCTACTAGTCCCCCAATGACCCATAAAAACTTTACAGTTCCCACAAAGACCATCCTGTATTACGGGGACACATCTTAACAAAGGCTATATGACCTATTCAATATCACTCTGAATCCATTTCACAACAGGTACAGTGGTTACTATATAGGAGCACCGATGGACACGAGCTGGACATGAGCAATGCAGCTAACTTTGGTTCAATCAATAGAAATCAAATAGATGAATGATCAAGACATACTGTATATTCAGAGATACAGGCCATGAGATAGAGAAAGAGAGAGAGGCACAGAGAGAGAGAGAGAGGCACAGAGAGAGAGAGAGAGAGAGAGAGAGAGAGAGAGAGAGGCAGAGAGAGAGAGAGAGAGAGGCACAGAGAGAGAGAGAGAGAGAGAGAGGCAGAGAGAGAGAGAGGCACAGAGAGAGAGAGGCACAGAGAGAGAGAGAGGCACAGAGAGAGAGAGAGAGAGAGAGAGAGAGAGAGAGAGGCAGAGAGAGAGAGAGGCACAGAGAGAGAGAGGCACAGAGAGAGAGAGAGAGGCACAGAGAGAGGCAGAGCGAGAGAGAGAGAGAGAGAGAGAGAGGCAGAGAGAGAGAGAGAGAGAGAGAGAGGCAGAGAGAGAGAGGCACAGAGAGAGAGAAGCACAGAGAGAGAGAGAGAGAGGGGGGGGGGGAGAGAGAGAGAGGCAGAGAGAGAGAGAGAGAGGCAGAGAGATAATAGTGTGTAGTCTGCTTTCCAGCCGAGTCTGAGCATCGGGTGAAGGTAACGTGATTATGAGAAACACAAATACAATCAGTGTGTGTTAGTTTGAGTTTACATGAAGCCCATAAAACAATGAGCGGATATTTTTGCTGAAATTGAATTGAGGGATTGTATAACAAGATTTACAGAATACGCTCACACCTAGCCAGGTGGAACTGCTATGCCTCCAGTGTACTGCATCCCTGTCATCTACACAATATAGTGAACCAGAATAATTAATCATTTTCTCATTGTGTGTGTGTGCATGTGTGTGTAGGTGTTTACGGTTCATTATATTCTTTCCCTCTTTTCCAAATTCCATATGTTCTGTTCATCACCTCTCCTTGAGCCTGGGGATTAACCAAAACCTCAAACCTAGCTATCTCCAACAGGGAGATATCAGAAACCTCCACCTCAGCTATCTCCAACAGGGAGAGAACATAAACCTCCACCTCAGCTATCTCCAACAGGGAGAGAACAGAAACCTCCACCTCAGCTATCTCCAACAGGGAGAGAACAGAAACCTCCACCTCAGCTATCTCCAACAGGGAGATATCAGAAACGTCCACCTCAGCTATCTCCAACAGGGAGAGAACAGAAACCTCCACCTCAGCTATCTTCAACAGGGAGAGAACATAAACTTCCCCCTCAGCTATCTCCAACAGGGAGAGAACCGAAACCTCCACCTCAGCTATCTCCAACAGGGAGTCAACAGAAACCTCCACCTCAGCTATCTTCAACAGGGAGAGAACAGAAACCTCCACCTCAGCTCTCTTCAACAGGGAGAGAACAGAAACCTCGACCTCAGCTATCTTCAACAGGGAGAGAACAAAAACCTCCACCTCAGCTCTCTTCAACAGGTAGAGAACAAAAACCTCCACCTCAGCTCTCTTCAACAGGGAGAGAACAAAAACCTCCACCTCAGCTCTCTTCAACAGGGAGAGACAGAAACCTCCACCTCAGCTCTCTTCAACAGGGAGAGAACAGAAACCTCCACCTCAGCTATCTTCAACAGGGAGAGAACAAAAACCTCCACCTCAGCTCTCTTCAACAGGGAGAGAACAAAAACCTCCACCTCAGCTCTCTTCAACAGGGAGAGACAGAAACCTCCACCTCAGCTCTCTTCAACAGGGAGAGAACAGAAACCTCCACCTCAGCTCTCTTCAACAGGGAGAGAACAGAAACCTCCACCTCAGCTCTCTTCAACAGGGAGAGAACAGAAACCTCCACCTCAGCTATCTTCAACAGGGAGAGAACAAAATCCTCCACCTCAGCTATCTCCAACAGGGAGAGAACAGAAACCTCCACCTCAGCTATCTCCAACACGGAGTCAACAGAAACACAGCAGCTGTCTCCAACAGGGAGAGAACAGAAACCTCCACCTCAGCTATCTCCAACAGGGAGTCAACAGAAACCCAGCAGCTATCTCCTCCCCAGTGTACCACAGAGAGATCCGGCTCTTTTTTCTCTCTCTTCTCTCTTTTTCATTTCTCACCAGTGTTAATAAAGGGATTATATTGGCTTAGAAACAAGCTGATATCCCTCAGGTGAGGATTGTCATTTAATTTCCTCACCTGATATGATAAAGCAATAGCTGAAACGTTATATGAGTCGCTTATACAGTGCCTTGCGAAAGTATTCGGCCCCCTTGAACTTTGCGACCTTTTGCCACATTTCAGGCTTCAAACATAAAGATATAAAACTGTATTTTTTTGTGAAGAATCAACAACAAGTGGGACACAATCATGAAGTGGAACGACATTTATTGGATATTTCAAACTTTTTTAACAAATCAAAAACTGAAAAATTGGGCGTGCAAAATTATTCTGGAAGGAAAGGTGGCCAAAGAGGTGTTGGCTTTGGGGATGACCAGGGAAATATACCTGCTGGTGCGCGTGCTGTTATGGTGACCAGTGAGCTGAGATAAGGCGGAGCTTAACCTAGCAAAGACTTATAGATGACCTGGAGCCAGGGGTTTGGCGACAAATATGTAGTGAGGACCAGCCAATGAGAGCGTACAGGTCGCAGTGGTGAGTAGTATATGGGGCTTTGGTGACAAAACGGATGGCACTGTGATAGGCCGGGTATGGTTCGGGTATTGCCGGGTATGGTTCACATCCAATTTGCTGAGTAGAGTGTTGGAGGCTATTTTGTAAATTACATCGCCGAAGTCGAGGATCGGTAGGATAGTCGGTTTTAAAAGGGTATGTTCGGCAGCATGAGTGAAGGTGGCTTTGTTGCGATATAAGAAGCCGATTGTAGATTTAACTTTCGATTAGAGATGCTTAATGTGAGTCTGGAAGGAAAGTTTACAGTCTAGCCAGACACCTAGATATTTATATGAACCTCTTGGTTCATGTGATTTCTATCATCCTGCTACACCACCATGTCTGTATCAATTATCAGTTCATTTGACTATTCTCTCATCATTGATTTGATTACTTATTTAGTAAATGTTTGTTAATCACTATAAATCACTATAATAAATAAAATATTTTTTTCTTGTGAACTAGGAGGTTGTGAGTTCAAACCCCAGGTGAGGACACGTTGAATACTAATTACTGCATAAGTAAACATGCATGTAATCATGGTTGTTAAATATGCAAGTATTGTAACTGGTAACTGTAACATGTAACTGGTCTGTCACGCCCTGATCTTAGAGAGCTTGTATTGTCTCTATTTTGGTTTGGTCAGGGTGTGATTTGGGTGGGCATTCCAAGTTCTTTTTTCCATGTTTTGTATTTCTTTGTTTTGGCCGGGTATGGTTCTCATTCAGGGACAGCTGACTATCGTTGTCTCTAATTGGGAACCATATTTAGGTAGCTTTTTCCCACATGTTTTTTTGTGGGCAGTTGTTTTCTGTTTAGTGTTTTGCACCTGACAGGACTGTTTCGGTTTCGTTTATTCACTTTGTTATTTTTGTTTAGTGTTCAGTTCAAATAAAAAGTAATGAACATTTACCACGCTGCGCTTTGGTCCGATTCCTCTTCTTCAGACGACGACTCCCGTTACTTAGTCCCACATTCGCTGTCTTTTGTTGTCAAAATGCCCAAATAATATTTTCTCTTTGAATTAACATATTAGACAAATGAAGCAAACATCATTTTAAGTTCACAAGTTTTTTCCTACGTTTTCTTATGTTGAGCTAAGTTCAGGCCACCAAAAAAGGCTTTCCAACCAGTTACTTAATAATATTTAGCTGAAATAAGATTTTTTGTACAGTGTATTTGTGTATTTGTAAATATTGTATTGTTGAACATTTCTTAAATGTTAAGTAAATGCTTGTTTTACTTGTGGTAAAATCATTAAGTAAAAATAAAAAGATCCATTGCATTTAAAAAGTCCCCACTGTAAAATATAGCTTCTGTATCTACTAATGTGGCTGCAAATCTTGGCTGCTCTGTTCAGTGTCAACCAATAGGGCACTTTGTATAGATTGACCTTGTAAATGCGTTAAACAACAACAAACGAACGTAAGGTTGTGACATTGGATGTAGCTTGACCTTTAACCCTGGAGCCAGGGGGCAAGAGGGGTCGGGTGACCCTACTCTTTACTATGCTAATGAAATGGAAGGTATCTGCTCACTTACAGAACTCTATACACACACACACACACACACACACACACACACACACACACACACACACACACACACACACACACACACACACACACACACACACACACACAGCTGGCCCCTGTCCTCCCTGTCCTCACACACAACTCACTGTTATTCACTAAGCCCTACACACTGTGATCCATTCAATTACAACACAACACATCCTCTCAGTGGAATACCTTTGTGAGTATTTTCTTTGCCGCACAAAATGAGCCTAAAGGACTTTAGTTCACCGGTGAGCGAGCAAAGAAAGACCAGAAGATTTTGAAGAGTTAGCAGGAATGTTATTTTAAAGACCTTCAAGAGCAACTCCACCCCTTGTCATCCTCATGTTCATTATCTCCAGCACCATCCCGGTGTCCATGTGACAACGACGTGTTTCTATGATCTGTGGTTAAAAATAAAAGAAGGTGCTAGTTGCCATGGTGCCATAGTAGCAGCCTAAGCAGAGAGCTCCTGTAAGTGTAAATATGTACACATTGAGTCGTTTTTAAGTGTTTTTAATTGCTTTTTAATCACCTGTTTTGTTTTTGATAACGTTGAGCTCTTATTGCATATGTTGGTTTTGACCCACAGATATTCAGATTGACTAGCAGGTCTGTTTTTAGCTAGCTAGCTAGCTGGCTAATGTTTTTGTTTACATGATGCATCGAGACACTGTTCCAGCTTTTTGTTTCACCTGGTTGCTGGTTCCTGATCTTCTGGACACATCATTTGAGGAGTCACCTGGAGCTTGAGAGGAATGGGAGATGCAGTAGTGGAATGCAGTGCTGAGGCAGAGGGCTCATAGTGAGGACGACTTGGTACTACTTTGAACTGTGTGTGGTGAGCTTTCTGGTGCCCAGAGCTGCTGAGGCATCACCCAAGTGGGTGCCACACATTGTGAAGGAGGAGAAGTCCCGCGGCTACACGATTCAAATCAAATCAAATGTTATTGGTCACATACACATGGTTAGCAGATGTTAATGTGAGTGTAGCGAAATGCTTCTACTTCTAGTTCCGACAGTGCACTATGATCTAACAAGTAATCTAACAAATTCACAATGACTACCTTATATACACAAATGTAAAGGGATGAATGAGAAAATGTACATACGGAATAAATATATGGAAGAGAGGTGGCCATAGGCAAGAAGCAGTAGACGGTATAGAAAACAATATATACAGTTGAAGCTTACATACAGCTTAGCCAAATACATTTAAACTCAGTTTTTCACAATTCCTGACATTAAATCACAGTAAAAATTCCCTGCCTTAGGTCAGTTAGGATCACCACTTTATTTTAAGATTGTGAAATGTCAGAATAATAGTAGAGAATGATTTATTTCAGCTTTTATTTATTTCATCACATTCCCAGTGGGTCAGAATTTGTATGGTAGCATTGCCTTTAAATTGTTTATTGTTCAATTGTTTCAGGTAGCTTTCCACAAGCTTCCCACAATAAGTTGGGTGAATTTTGTCCCATTCCTCCTGACAGAGCTGGTGTAACTGAGTCAGGTTTGTAGGCCTCCTTGCTAGCCCACGCTTTTTCAGTTCTGCCCACAAATTGTCTGTAGGATTAAGGTCAGGGTTTGTGATGGCCACTCCAATACCTTGACTTTGTTGTTCTTATGCATTTTGCTACAACTTTGGAAGTATGCTTGGGGTCATTGTCCATTTGGAAGACCCATTTGCGACCAAGCTTTAACTTCCTGACTGATGTCTTGAGATGTTGCTTCAATATATCCACATAATTTTCCTCCCTCATGATGCCATCTATTTTGTGAAGTGCACCAGTCCCTCCTGCAGCAAAGCACCCACACAACATAATGCTGCCACCCCCGTGCCTCACGGTTGGGATGGTGTTCTTCGGCTTGCAAGCCTCCCCCTCCAAACATAACGATGGTCATTATGGTCAAACAGTTCTATTTTTGTTTCATCAGACCAGAGGACATTTCTCCAAAAAAGTACAATCTTTGTCCTCATGTGCAGTTGCAAACAAAAGTCTTGCTTTTTTATGCCGGTTTTGAAGTAGTGGCTTCTTCCTTGCTGTACGGCCTTTCAGGTTATGTCGATATAGGACTCATTTTTAATGTGGACATAGATACTTTTGTACCTGTTTCCTCCAGCATCTTCACAAGGCCCTTTGCTGTTGTTCTGGGATTGATTTGCACTTTTCTCAACAAAGTATGTTCATCTCTAGGAGACAGAACGCATCTCCTTCCTGAGCGGTATGACGACTGCGTGGTCCCATGGTGTTTATACTTGCGTACTATTGTTTGTACAGATGAACATGGTACCTTCAACCATTTGGAAATTGCTCCCAAGGATGAACCAGACTTGTGGAGGTCTGCAATTTTTTTCTGAGGTCTTGGCTGATTTCTTTTGATTTTCCCATGATGTCAAGTAATGAGGCACAAAGTTTGAAGGTAGGCCTTGAAATACATCCACAGGTACAACTCCAATTGACTTAAATGATGTCAGAACTTCTAAAGCCATGACATCATTTTCTGGAATTTTCCAAACTGCTTAAAAGCACAGTCAACTTAGTGTATGTAAACTTCTGACCCACTGGAATTGTGATACAGTGAATTATAAGTGAAATAATCTGTCTGTAAACAATTGCTGGAAAAATTACTTGTGTCATGCACGAAGTAGATGTCCTAACCGACTTGCCAAAACTATAGTTTGTTAACAAGAAATTTGTGGAGTGGTTGAAATGTAAATGTAATGATATGTAAACATTATTAAAGTGGCGTTATTTAAAGTGACTAGTGATACCTTTATTAAATCCATTTATTGAAGTGGCTAGAGATTTGAGTCTGTATGTTGGCAGCAGCCACTCTAAGTTAGTGATGGCTGTTTAACAGTCTGATGGCCTTGAGATAGAAGCTGTTTTTCAGTCTCTTGGTCCCTGCTTTGATGCACCTGTACTGACCTCTGCTCTCCCTCTGCTGTTTCCTGAAGTCCACGATCATCCCCTTTGTTTTGTTGACATTGAGTGAGAGGTTATTTTCCTGACACCACACTCAGAGGGCCCTCATCTCCTCCCTGTAGGCTGTCTCGTCGTTGTTGGTAATCAAGCCTACCACTGTAGTGTCGTCTGCAAACTTGATGATTGAGTTGTGGCATGGCATGTGGCATGGCATGTGGCATGGCCACAGTCATGGGTGAACAGGGAGTACAGGAGAGGGCTGAGAATGCAGCCTTATGGGGCCCCAGTGTTGAGGATCAGCGGGGGGAGATGTTGTTTCCTACCTTCACCACCTGGGGGCAGCCCGTAAAAAGGTAGAGGACCCAGTTGGGGGGGTACTATGGTGTTAAACGCTGAGCTGTAGTCAATAAACAGCATTCTTACATAGGTATTCCTCTTGTCCAGATGGGCTCAGGCTGATTCCCAGAGTAGCCCTCTGCAAGATCGTCACCAGACTCTTCATCAATAATCTCCCTGACCACCTTCCTCTGATCAAGCCATGAACTGTCCCTCTCCATCTTTGGAGGATGCATGCACTCAAAGACTTGGCCACTAATGGTTAACCTAGCTAGCTACAGCTAGGCTACTCATGATGATGTATTGGTTAACCTAGCTAGCTACAGCTAGGCTACTCATGATGATGTATTGGTTAACCTAGCTAGCTACAGCTAGGCTACTCATGATGATGTATTGGTTAACCTAGCTAGCTACAGCTAGGCTACTCATGATGATGTATTGGTTAACCTAGCTAGATACAGCTAGGCTACTCATGAGGATGTATTGGTTAACCTAGCTAGCTACAGCTAGGCTATTCATGATGATGTATTGGTTGAGCTAGCTAGCTACAGCTAGGCTACTCATGATGATGTATGATGATTCTCTGTGACATCACAACGTAAGATTAAACGTAATAAAAATGGTGATTTTCAAAACCTGCAATGAGTTTCTAGCCAGAGGAGGGTATTTTCTTGTTCCCCACATCACCGCGAATCTCAGAGTGTTTGAAAATCACTGTTTTTAAAATGTTTTCACTTTTGACGATGTTTTAATGTTTATAACTTTATAACTTTATATATTTTTTTCTACAAAATGTAGAAATGCATCGCTGTCACACATCACACTAGTATTGTGCTGGAGATAATGAAAATGAGTTTGAAAAGTGGTGGACTTTCCCTTTAAGAAATTCTGTTTTATTTGTCCTCCCACAGGATATGGTTTGGAAAACAGTTTATAGTCACACACAAATCACCTGGTTTACTGTTTACTGCTCTCTATGGAACTCCTCAAATTATGATTTAATGTTTTATATTTAACCATCCTGGTCTGTTGAGTTTATGGCCCAAAACCAGCCATGGTTTAATATGCTGCTTTACAGCCAGACTGACTGTAAAATAAGGTGAGTTCAGCCTATAGGTTTTATCTGTACAGGCTGATGTCAACAGAGACACAACAACAGTCCTATATACCATAAACCATAAACGCTGCCTGCACTGGCAGTTAGCCAGGTCGTCAACCTGATGGGACGCAAATATCAATCAAGTCAAAATGTATTGGTCACATACACATATTTAGCAGATGTTATTGTGGGTGTAGCAAAATGCTTGTGTTCCTAGCTCCAATAGTGCAGCAGTATCTAACAGTGCAGCAGTATCTAACAGTGCAGTAGTATCTAACAGTGCAGTAGTATCTAACAGTGCAGTAGTATCTAACAGTGCAGTAGTATCTAACAGTGCAGTAGTATCTAACAGTGCAGTAGTATCTAACAGTGCAGTAGTATCTAACAGTGCAGTAGTATCTAACAGTGCAGTAGTATCTAACAGTGCAGTAGTATCTAACAGTGCAGTAGTATCTAACAGTGCAGTAGTATCTAACAGTGCAGTAGTATCTAACAGTGCAGTAGTATCTAACAGTGCAGTAGTATCTAACAGTGCAGTAGTATCTAACAGTGCAGTAGTATCTAACAGTGCAGTAGTATCTAACAGTGCAGTAGTATCTAACAGTGCAGTAGTATCTAACAGTGCAGTAGTATCTAACAGTGCAGCAGTATCTAACAGTGCAGTAGTATCTAACAGTGCAGTAGTATCTAACAGTGCAGTAGTATCTAACAGTGCAGTAGTATCTAACAGTGCAGTAGTATCTAACAGTGCAGTAGTATCTAACAGTGCAGTAGTATCTAACAGTGCAGCAGTATCTAACAGTGCAGTAGTATCTAACAGTGCAGTAGTATCTAACAGTGCAGTAGTATCTAACAGTGCAGTAGTATCTAACAGTGCAGTAGTATCTAACAGTGCAGCAGTATCTAACAGTGCAGTAGTATCTAACAGTGCAGTAGTATCTAACAGTGCAGCAGTATCTAACAGTGCAGTAGTATCTAACAGTGCAGTAGTATCTAACAGTGCAGTAGTATCTAACAGTGCAGTAGTATCTAACAGTGCAGTAGTATCTAACAGTGCAGTAGTATCTAACAGTGCAGTAGTATCTAACAGTGCAGTAGTATCTAACAGTGCAGCAGTATCTAACAGTGCAGTAGTATCTAACAGTGCAGTAGTATCTAACAGTGCAGTAGTATCTAACAGTGCAGTAGTATCTAACAGTGCAGCAGTATCTAACAGTGCAGTAGTATCTAACAGTGCAGTAGTATCTAACAGTGCAGCAGTATCTAACAGTGCAGTAGTATCTAACAGTGCAGTAGTATCTAACAGTGCAGTAGTATCTAACAGTGCAGTAGTATCTAACAGTGCAGTAGTATCTAACAGTGCAGTAGTATCTAACAGTGCAGTAGTATCTAACAGTGCAGTAGTATCTAACAGTGCAGTAGTATCTAAAATAATTCACAACAATACATACAAATCTAAAAGTAAAAGAATGCAATTAAGAAATATATAAATATTAGGATGAGCAATGTCGGAGTGGCATAGACTAAAATACAGTAGAATAGAATACAGTATATACTGTACATGATGAGTAAAGCCATATGTAAACATTATTTAAACATGATTAAAGTGACTAGTGTTCCATTATTAAAGTGGCCAGTGATTCCAAGTCTATGTATAGTCGGACGGGGCCACAGTGTCTCCCGACCCCTCCTGTCTCAGCCTCCAGTAATTATGCTGCAATAGTTTATGTGTCGGGGGGCTAGGGTCAGTCTGTTATATCTGGAGTATTTCTCATGTCTTATCCGGTGTCCTGTGTGAATTTAAGTAGACTCCCTCTAATTCTTTCTCTTTCTCTCTCTCGGAGGACCTGAGTCCTAGGACCATGCCGCAGGACTACCTGGCCTGATGACTCCTTGCTGTCCCCAGTCCACCTGGTCGTGCTGTTGCTCCAGTTTCAACTGTTCTGCCTGCGGCTATGGAAACCTTACCTGTTCACCGGACGTGCTACCTTGTCCCGGACCTGCTGTTTTCGACTCTGTCTCTCTCTCTCTCTCTCTACCGCACCTGCTCTCTCTAACGCTGAATGATCAGCTATGAAAAGCCAACTGACATTTACTCCTGAGATGCTAACTTGTTGCACCCTCTACAACCAGTGTGATTATTATTATTTGACCCTGCTGGTCATCTACGAACGTTTGAACATCTTGGCCATGTACTGTTATAATCTCCACCCGGCACAGCCAGAAGAGGACTGGCCACCCCTCAGAGCCCTCTAGATTTCTTCCTGTGTTCCTGCCTCTCTAGGGAGTTTTTCCTAGCCACCGTGCTTCTACATCTGCATTGCTTGCTGTTTGGGGTTTTAGGCTGGGTTTCTATATAGCACTTTGTGACATCAGCTGATGTAAGAAGGGCTTTATAAATACATTTGATTGATTGATTGATATGCATATAGGGCAGCAGCCCTATAAGGTGCAGGGTTGTGTAACCGGGTGGAAGCCTAGTGGCTAGTGGCTACCATGGTGTGATGTGTTTTTAGAAGCCCACTAAGTCCTGACTCTCACCAACCATCTATCTGGGGAAGCCTAAATATTGGTTTTCTAGTTAAAAAGAGAACCCCATACTCTACACTAGATGATAGAGTGTTTGGGTGCTACCATCGCACTCTCACTCTCTCCCCTTCTCTGGAGGACTCATCGCCGTTGCCGTGGAAACCAGAAAATGATGACAGAGACCTCCTCTGCACTAGATTCATCTCTGGAATGGCTGCAGTGGCGACAGTGGTGTTACAGCTACTCACAGAGCAGGCATGTGTAGCAGCATAACTCACTGTTCTGCCGGTTACGCAGAAAGACAGAAACGTGTTTATTTAAATAGGTGCTTCTTCACCCACTCAACCAACTGCCAACATGACACAGGACGTGTTTCAGTATCTTCAGATCTAGTGTCACAATCAGGGTTGGAAGGGAAAGAAAGGACAACGGTTGGTTTCAAGCACTTTTAACAATGAGTAGAAAAGGAAAGACAGGTGACTGGCAGGAAGCTTGTTGTGCTAAACAAGAACCCTTGGAAAGATCAGCGCAATTTGGTCTTGGCTATTGCTGCATTGACTTCGACCACCTTTTCCACCTTTGCGGTCAGCTTATTCCCAAACTGATTTGTCCGAAGAGAACAACTTGAATCAACTCCAACTAACACTACAATGCAAGTGATGAAGTGACTCTGAAAAGGAGCCAACAGGTCATAGCTTCTTCATTGTTGCCCCCCTCCCTGGTCCAACACAACCTCTGAGATACAAAGAGAGTCATTCCTCTGATGTTGGCATTGGTGGTGACCCCACCAGGCTATCCATCAGTGTACTCCTTGAGGCCATTTTGGGGTCAAAGTATGTCCCTGTGGGGGTCCCCCGGTCAGAGGGAAAAAAACTTGAAAACTGAATAACCTAAACATGTTCCCGAGCACCCAGCGTGTGACAGGGTCAGTTAGGGGTTAGCTAATGGTCAGAGTTCACCTCTCAGCCAATGAGAGCATACCGTGAAGCCTCCAGGCGGGACAAGGTTATTGGACAGCAGGGCAATAGATGGATACTCATGGGAGTGTAGTCTCGGAGGATGTGTTCTAGCCCAGTGCACACTGGAGATTAACCTGGAGGAGACCCAGAGGAAAGGGGCAGTGGTCACAAATCAGACATGGTTAGAGAACCACGGACAGACTACAGCTCTCCTCAGAACAGCACCTTGCTGAAAGGGAGCCAGAGACATGTTTCAGCTCCTTCATCCAACAACAATCGTATCACAGCCCTCTACAGCCATTGAGAAGTACAAGAAAACCGATTTCTCTTCACTGAAAAAGAGAAAAACTACAAACTTTTTGCCCCCAACAATCTCTATTCCTCACTCCTAAACTCACATCAACATCAGCCTCCAGATGTAACCCTGGAGGCGTCCTGAGACAGTAAAGCTCTGGGCTTTGGCTAAAGCCATCAGCCAACAGACAGCAGCCAGGAGAAAGGTTAATACCTGTTGCTTAGTGCTTCATCGCAGGGTCTGATGCTGGGCTCACCCAGGCTCACCCTGCCCACTCTACCCATGATTTAGTGTCTGTCTCTGGGCTGGTGGTTGGAGGTTGGCTAGGGCGCGGGGCGCGGGGGGCTGGAGCTGGGGGTCACTGGAAGTTGTAGGAGTACTGAGCCTACTGGCTTAGAGCCAAAGCAGGGAGAAGTTTATCAAACGAATAGCGGTGGGCACTCACTCACATCTCAATGGGAGACGGTCTGGCAGCTGATGCAGGTATCCAGCATCATAGTACTATGTATTAGGAGGGGGTTCTCAATGGCAAACAATACTCATAGTTCTGCAGATATCCTGTTCATAAATAAGTCAATTATCTGATATTAGGCCTCAAGGCAATTATCCCATATACAGAATGCCATTAGAACATCTCTGTTCTTCTCTAATACTAGATACTAGAAGGGATAATATAAACCTAGACCCTCTTGGCAGTAAAAGTCATCCATTTCTCCATTTAACATAAACCTGCAATGAAGCTCATCCAAAACTATTACAACATGTTGAAGCATCAAAAACGTGCCTTTAAAGGTTTTGGACTTCCGACTACAGCAAGCCTAACACGGCTTCAGTCTTTTCTACTACTGGCAGTCCCTTAATGACAGCCCATTATGACCTGTTAACAGACCACTCTAGACATCCGAGCAGGTCTCTGTCCTGATCATCAGTCCCACTCTTCCATCTCTCCTCGCTCTCCTCCATCTTTCCATTGCTCCAAATACCCGTCCGTGTAAAACCATCAACCATCACTCCATCCCTCTACCACTACCTCGCTCTAACCCAACCACGGCTGTAATGACAGCCATTGTTCTCATTAAATAGAGAGTGGGGGATGGAGGGAGAAAAAGAGAGTGACAGAGACAGCGACAGAGAGGGAGAGGGAGAGAGAGAGAGCGCAAAAGGAAGAACATAAGTGTCAGACATGAAATGTGTGACGCTTCCGGAACATACAAGTGCTCTAACCTCTTATGTAAATAATGATGTCACATCTTTGCTGATCTCTGAATACTGACAGGTGTTCCCACTTTAGCTGCTTCATCTACCATCAACAACACTGGGTATTCACATCCTATATGAGAACGATTTGAATTCTTTATAAGTAAGATTTTAATGGGCCAGGCATTCTTTATAAGTAAGATTTTAATGGGCTATGCATTCTTTATAAGTAAGATTTTAATGGGCCGGGCATTCTTTATAAGTAAGATTTTAATGGGCCGGGCATTCTTTATAAGTAAGATTTTAATGGGCCGGGCATTCTTTATAAATACGATTTTAATGGGCCGGGCATTCTTTATAAGTAAGATTTTAATGGGCCAAGCATTCTTTATAAGTAAGATTTTAATGGGCCGGGCATTCTTTATAAATACGATTTTAATGGGCCGGGCATTCTTTATAAGTAAGATTTTAATGGGCCAGGCATTCTTTATAAGTAAGATTTGAATGGGCCAGGCATTCTTTATAAGTAAGATTTTAATGGGCCGGGCAATCAACATAAGTCAGATTTTAATGGGCCAGGCATTCTTTATAAATACGATTTTAATGGGCCGGGCATTCTTTATAAACACGATTTTAATGGGCCAGGCATTCTTTATAAGTAAGATTTTAATGGGCCGGGCAATCAACATAAGTCCGATTTTAATGGGCCAGGCATTCTTTATAAATGCGATTTTAATGGGCCGGGCAATCAACATAAGTCAGATTTTAATGGGCCAGGCATTCTTTATAAATACGATTTTAATGGGCCGGGCATTCTTTATAAATACGATTTTAATGGGCCAGGCATGAATGCAAGTGAGCCTTCCATGGTGTCTTTACCAAGCATGCTATTACCATATTCTAAGAATGTTATATTCCACACGGAAGCTAATTGCTTTATCTGAACCGTGGACACCAGCTGTGCACTCATATACAATCACAGCAAGGTATGGAAAAATAATCAATTTCACCAGTTATTTAATCTAGCACATTTTACCCCATGTTTCTCTATTAGCTGTAAGTACTCTCACATTTAGATACATTATTGCACAGAGTGAGTGCATTCTACCTTCACGACAAGTGTCGTGGGGAGGGCTCTGTGGCTAAGGAAACGGCTTTGACCGCCGGCTGTGAGCCCATGTGTATAACTATACATCCGTTTCTATAGACCATGAACAAAACGCTCCATGTTTGGTAGATTTCTTATTCATGCTGAATCTTTATGAAAACATGAATGTATCGAAGACATGTGGTTTAGAAATGTAGTACATTGAGTCTATCATATAAGTACAACGAGTCTATCAATGTGCAGTAGATAGGAGCTTAGCTAGCACATACTGTATGGAAAACTCCCCCATCTGAAAACAGCTGTACTGTCTGTCTGCCAGAGACACAGTGAGACAAATGATAGCAGGTCCGGACAGCATGTGAAGTATACACCATGTTTATCTCCCTCTGTCATGGTCCCCTGCTTCCAATGTATGACAATATCCTGGTGGTGGTGTCCTACAACAGCTGTACTATCAGCCCTAGAATATGAGGGTTTCACTATACCAGTAAGGGATCCTTACAGACATGAAACACATGCTATCAGTCATACTGGTCGAGGTCCCCAGTCAACCAAAACAATGTATTCCATCTCTAGCACGTTTAGAGTCAGGGAGCAGCTTTTTAGCGGCTCAGCAATGGAATTCATTGACAACTCTCATTATAAAAAAGACAACCTATGATTTGTAGAGATCTTTGGAATGAGACTTTTTTCTATTATGTCCTAGACAGGTTCTAATTGGTGGATTTCTAGCCCATGGTGGCCTGATGGTTGACCCTGTGTCTCTGAACAGCATCATGCCGTGGCTCATAAAGTGGGAGTCAATGGAGATCAGCAGAGGACTACTATAAGAACACTGCTGTGGCCCTGAGAGAAGTAGATTCCTGTCTCTCCAGCAGACCTGGATTCAAATACTATTTGAAATCATTCCATTCCTTGGTCTGCCTAGATTGCTACATGGCCGATGTTTGTACTGCTGCCACTATTCAAATGGTTCTCAATCAAACCCAGCTAAAGTTTCTGAAATGATTTCAAATAGTATTTCATCCCAGGTCTGCTCTCCAACCAATCCCTCTTCTCTGATTACAGTGATCAGGCCATATCAACCCCTCTCCTCTGATTACAGTGATCAGACCATATCAACCCCTCTCCTCTGATTACAGTGATCAGACCATATCAACCCCTCTCCTCTGATTACAGTGATCAGACCATATCAACCCCTCTCCTCTGATTACAGTGATCAGACCATATCAACCCCTCTCTTCTGATTACAGTGATCAGACCATATCAACCCCTCTCCTCTGATTACAGTGATCAGACCATATCAACCCCTCTCCTCTGATTACAGTGATCAGACCATATCAATCCGTCCCCTCCTCTGTGATCCAACTAGCCGAGGATGTTGGTGGTAAAGATCCATAATGAACCAACACATGTCCTGTCATCACACACACACACACACACACACACACACACACACACACACACACACACACACACACGCACACACACAACTCACTGTCATTCACTAAGCCCTACACACTGTGATCCATTCAATTACAACACAACACATCCTCTCAGTGGAATTCCTTTGTGAGTATTTTCTTTGCCGCAAAAAATGAACCTTAAGGACTTTAGTTCACCGGTGAGCGAGCAAGCAAAGGTCACACAGGTCCTGTCCCATCACCTCATTGTCACAGAGTCCCATCAGAGTCCCATAGCAGCCATTTGCTCATTGGCCTGTTACGGCCAATAGACCCAGCAGTAATTGACTATTTCACACCAGTGAGGCTGAAGGTGGTCGATGGGGAAAGGGCCGAGAGTGAGTCCATCAGTGTCTTGTACCGAGCACATCCATCAATTAAACAGTGCAGAAGGGGAGTTCCTGGCTCTACGTCAAACACCCCCACCTCTCCACTCCACCAACCCTAACTCTACTCACACTGCCCCCTTCAGCAGTACCTTTTCAATGTGTGTGTGTGTGTGTGTGTGTGTGTGTGTGTGTGTGTGTGTGTGTGTGTGTGTGTGTGTGTGTGTGTGTGTGTGTGTGTGTGTGTGTGTGTGTGTGTGTTGGGGATTGACTGTATCATATGGCATAACAGACAAAGTTGCCAGCTCACACACTATTTTTGTGTGGCAAAAGATTGATCAATGAATCAATGTACATGCAAAACACAGATATTTGCAAATATTTTTTTTAATCTACCTGCAGTAGAGCATGCTGGGAAATATGTTGAATATAATGATTGTATACATTTTCCATTTTAGGGTACCACCTCAGTGACAAAGCCCTTACATCCTTTTAGGAGGTAATTCCTCATTGTACCTTACAGTGGATATTAAGGGTTGGTTTTTATCCTAAGAAACAGAAACACACCTTCACATTGTACCTTACAGTGGATATTAAGGGTTGGTTTGTATCCTGGGAAACAGAAACACACCTTCACATTGTACCCCTTTCTTAGAGAGTGAATATATATTCAATATAGAGGGTACACAAATGAACCATCATACTCATTATCCACACATGTACCCTACAAGGTACCAAACAATACCCTGTGACATCATGTGCTCTCTAGAAGGTACCAAACAATACCCCGTGACATCATCATGTGTATCTCTAAAAGGTACCAAACAATACCCCGTGACATCATCATGTGTATCTCTAGAAGGTACCAAACAAAACCCGGTGACATCATCATGTGTATCTCTAGAAGGTACCGGACATGGATTCTGATCTTTTTGTAACCCAGGGAACAATACCATACCCTCATTACTGTGTAACAGAGAACAATACCGTACCTTCATTACTGTGTAACAGAGAACAATACCATACCCTCATTACTGTGTAACAGAGAACAATACCGTACCCTCATTACTGTGTAACAGAGAACAATACCGTACCCTTATTACTGTGTAACAGAGAACAATACCGTACCCTTATTACTGTGTAACAGAGAACAATACCATACCCTCATTACTGTGTAACAGAGAACAATACCGTACCCTCATTACTGTGTAACAGAGAACAATACCGTACCCTCATTACTGTGTAACAGAGAACAATACCGTACCCTCATTACTGTGTAACAGAGAACAATACCATACCCTTATTACTGTGTAACAGAGAACAATACTGTACCCTCATTACTGTGTAACAGAGAACAATACCATACCCTCATTACTGTGTAACAGAGAACAATACTGTACCCTCATTACTGTGTAACAGAGAACAATACCGTACCCTCATTACTGTGTAACAGAGAACAATACCGTACCCTCATTACTGTGTAACAGAGAACAATACTGTACCCTCATTACTGTGTAACAGAGAACAATACCGTACCCTTATTACTGTGTAACAGAGAACAATACTGTACCCTCATTACTGTGTAACAGAGAACAATACCGTACCCTTATTACTGTGTAACAGAGAACAATACCATACCCTTATTACTGTGTAACAGAGAACAATACCGTACCCTCATTACTGTGTAACAGAGAACAATACCGTACCCTTATTACTGTGTAACAGAGAACAATACCGTACCCTCATTACTGTGTAACAGAGAACAATACCATACCCTCATTACTGTGTAACAGAGAACAATACCATACCCTCATTACTGTGTAACAGAGAACAATACCGTACCCTCATTACTGTGTAACAGAGAACAATACCATACCCTCATTACTGTGTAACCCAGGGAACAATACCGTACCCTCATTACTGTGTAACAGAGAACAATACCGTACCCTCATTACTGTGTAACAGAGAACAATACCGTACCCTCATTACTGTGTAACAGAGGACAATACCGCACCCTCATTACTGTGTAACCCAGGGAACAATACCGTACCCTCATTACTGTGTAACAGAGAACAATACCGTACCCTCATTACTGTGTAACCCAGGGAACAATACCATACCCTCATTACTGTGTAACAGAGAACAATACCATACCCTTATTACTGTGTAACAGAGAACAATACCGTACCCTCATTACTGTGTAACCCAGGGAACAATACCGTACCCTCATTACTGTGTAACAGAGAACAATACTGTACCCTCATTACTGTGTAACAGAGAACAATACCATACCCTTATTACTGTGTAACAGAGAACAATACCGTACCCTCATTACTGTGTAACAGAGAACAATACCGTACCCTCATTACTGTGTAACAGAGAACAATACCATACCCTTATTACTGTGTAACAGAGAACAATACCGTACCCTCATTACTGTGTAACAGAGAACAATACCATACCCTCATTACTGTGTAACAGAGAACAATACCATACCCTCATTACTGTGTAACAGAGAACAATACCGTACCCTCATTACTGTGTAACAGAGAACAATACCATACCCTCATTACTGTGTAACAGAGAACAATACCATACCCTTATTACTGTGTAACAGAGAACAATACCGTACCCTCATTACTGTGTAACAGAGAACAATACCGTACCCTCATTACTGTGTAACAGAGAACAATACCATACCCTTATTACTGTGTAACAGAGAACAATACCGTACCCTCATTACTGTGTAACAGAGAACAATACCATACCCTTATTACTGTGTAACAGAGAACAATACCATACCCTTATTACTGTGTAACAGAGAACAATACCGTACCCTCATTACTGTGTAACAGAGAACAATACCATACCCTCATTACTGTGTAACAGAGAACAATACCATACCCTTATTACTGTGTAACAGAGAACAATACCGTACCCTCATTACTGTGTAACAGAGAACAATACCGTACCCTCATTACTGTGTAACAGAGAACAATACCATACCCTTATTACTGTGTAACAGAGAACAATACCGTACCCTCATTACTGTGTAACAGAGAACAATACCATACCCTCATTACTGTGTAACAGAGAACAATACCATACCCTCATTACTGTGTAACAGAGAACAATACCATACCCTCATTACTGTGTAACAGAGAACAATACCGTACCCTCATTACTGTGTAACAGAGAACAATACCATACCCTCATTACTGTGTAACAGAGAACAATACCGTACCCTCATTACTGTGTAACAGAGAACAATACCATACCCTCATTACTGTGTAACAGAGAACAATACCGTACCCTCATTACTGTGTAACAGAGAACAATACCATACCCTTATTACTGTGTAACAGAGAACAATACCGTACCCTTATTACTGTGTAACAGGGAACAATACCATACCCTCATTACTGTGTAACCCAGGGAACAATACCGTACCCTCATTACTGTGTAACCCAGGGAACAATACCATACCCTCATTACTGTGTAACAGAGAACAATACCGTACCCTCATTACTGTGTAACCCAGGGAACAATACCGTACCCTCATTACTGTGTAACCCAGGGAACAATACCATACCCTCATTACTGTGTAACAGAGAACAATACCATACCCTTATTACTGTGTAACAGAGAACAATACCGTACCCTCATTACTGTGTAACCCAGGGAACAATACTGTACCTTCATTACTGTGTAACAGAGAACAATACCGTACCCTCATTACTGTGTAACCCAGGGAACAATACCATACCCTCATTACTGTGTAACCCAGGGAACAATACTGTACCTTCATTACTGTGTAACAGAGAACAATACCATACCCTCATTACTGTGTAACCCAGGGAACAATACCATACCCTTATTACTGTGTAACAGAGAACAATACCATACCCTCATTACTGTGTAACCCAGGGAACAATACCATACCCTTATTACTGTGTAACAGAGAACAATACCATACCCTTATTACTGTGTAACAGAGAACAATACCGTACCCTCATTACTGTGTAACCCAGGGAACAATACCGCACCCTCATTAAATCAAATCTAATTTTATTGGTCCGATACACATGGTTAGCAGATGTTAATGCGAGTGTAGCGAAATGCTTGTGCTTCTAGTTCCGACCATGCAGTAATATCTAACAAGTAGTCTAACCTAACAATTTCACAACTACCTTATACACACAAGTGTAAAGGAATGAATAAGAATATGTACATAAAAAAATAGGAATTAGCGATGGCCGAACGCCATAGACAAGATGCAGTAGATGGTATAGAGTAGATGGTATTGTTCCCATTACTGTGTAACAGGGAAGCCATCCACAACTATCCAGCCTCCTGAATAAATGTTTCATCCCATTCACAGACTATAGAACCTGAATCCAC
>NC_143042.1:2740000-2765000 GCF_057628025.1 Oncorhynchus mykiss | reverse complement strand
GGGGTGTAAACAATTAACCTGAACACAATGTTCTATATTTGGAGAAGACAAATGAATCTCCACAAAGAATGTCATTATAGAGGGAATTATTATGTTTAATGAAGCAGCAGACCACAGTGACCTCAAAGTCCTTCACAAACAAAGCACTGCACACTGTGATTGGTGGCTCACCCAAAATGCTCCTTGTATAAAAAAATACAAATAAAATGGAATATGAATGTGCCTTTCTATAGACCAATCAAACGCATGTCCTTGGTCCTACACATCAGACGAATAAAGTGCCGCCCAAACCTCAACAAATAAATATTTATCTAAATGAATTTGTATTAGACACTGAGGCCAGACTCTTATAGCTACAACATAATTAGTCTATTTATTTAATCAATCAAGGAGACCCCAACCCTAAAAAACCCTGAGAGCTGTGAACTGAGTAATCCATCCTGACTGACCCATGTTAACTCTTTAAACCAGTCTTTAGTCTAAACCAGTCTTTAGACTACAACAGTCTTTAGTCTAAACCAGTCTTTAGACTACAACAGTCTTTAGTCTAAACCAGTCTTTAGTCTAAACCAGTCTTTAGTCCAAACCAGTCTTTAATCCAAACCAGTCTTTAGTCTAAACCAGCCTTTAATCTAAACCAGTCTTTAGTCTAAACCAGTCTTTAATCTAAACCAGTCTAAACCAGTCTTTAGTCTAAAACAGTCTTTAGTCTAAACCAGTCTTTAGTCTAAACCAGTTTAAACCAGTCTTTAATCTAAACCAGTCTAAACCAGTCTTTAGTCTAAAACAGTCTTTAGTCCAAACCAGTCTTTAGTCTAAACCAGTCTTTAGTCTAAACCAGTCTTTAGTCCAAACCAGTCTTTAATCCAAACCAATCTTTACCAGTCTTTAGTCTAAACCAGTCTTTAGTCTAAACCAGTTTAAACCAGTCTTTAATCTAAACCAGTCTAAACCAGTCTTTAGTCTAAAACAGTCTTTAGTCCAAACCAGCCTTTAATCTAAACCAGTCTTTAGTCTAAACCAGTCTTTAATCTAAACCAGTCTAAACCAGTCTTTAGTCTAAAACAGTCTTTAGTCCAAACCAGTCTTTAGTCTAAACCAGTCTTTAGTCTAAGCCAGTCTTTAGTCCAAACCAGTCTTTAGTCCAAACCAGTCTTTAATCTAAACCAGTCCACACCAGTCTTTAGTCTAATCTAAACCAGTCTAAACCAGTCTTTAGTCTAAACCCGTCTTTAATCTAAACCAGTCTAAACCAGTCTTTAGTTTAAACTAGTCTAAACCAATCATTAATCTAAACCGGTATTTAGTCTAAACCAGTCTAAACCAGTCTAAATTACCTTACCTCTCAATTGCCTTACCTCCCTAATCTTACTTCATTTGCACACAAATGTCTATTGTGTTATTGACTGTACGTTTGTTTATTCCATGTGTAACTGTTGTTTGAGTCGCACCACTTTGCTTTATCTTGGCCAGGTCGCAGATGTAAATGACAACTTCTTCTCAACTGGCCAACATGGTTAAATAAAAGTGAATAAAAAAAAGTTTATGTTTATTTGTATCAGTCTTTAGGGGATCCAAAGGATCAGAGGCTAAGAAACAGACAGGATTTACACCAATAAGTAACGAAACCAGATTGATTAACTATCAGCCAAATCAAATCTAACGAGCTTAATCAACAAAATGAAGCCGATAACTAAATTGCAACCATAAAGTATGTTTTGTAGTGCTAAATAATATGTCTCAGACGATGACAGAACATTTGGAAATCAACAAGATAGTGTGAGACAACACTTACATAATAACCTGTTCCTCCCTCTTAACTAGCTAGTGTGAGACAACACTTACATAATAACCTGTTCCTCCCTCTTAACTAGCTAGTGTGAGACAACACTTACATAATAACCTGTTCCTCCCTCTTAACTAGCTAGTGTGAGACAACACTTACATAATAACCTGTTCCTCCCTCTTAACTAACTAGTGTGAGACAACACTTACATAATAACCTGTTCCTCCCTCTTAACTAGCTTTAACAAGTGTTGAGAGCTTCTCTAGTCAAGAAGGATGCACCAAGTATGGGACAGACTATGGGAGGGGCACAGTACTACATAGAACCATGACTACATGGAACTATATTCCACATCAGGGAACTGATGCAAGCAGTAGAATCAAATTTCAGAAACAGGTAAAAATGAACCTTATGGAACAACGGGGACTGTGAAGAGACACACACAAAGGTACAGACACACGCACTCTACACACACGTACATTGTAATATTGCTGTATTATACATTTTGTATTGTAGATATATAGTGGTGTTGTACATTTTGTATTGTAGATATATAGTGGTGTAATAATGTTATGTGATGTATTGTTTTATATTTTGTTTTATATGTAATGTAAGTGTCTTTATGCGTTTGGACCCGAGGAAGAGTAGCTGCCGCCTTGGCAGAACTAATGGGGATCCCTAATGAATACCAGTCATTCAGCAAGCGCTCCTTGACCACTCCTCATTCAGAGGACAATATGCTGAGTAAGAACCCACCAGATGTTGGTACTCCCTGAAACAGATTCCCTCTCCTCTCTAAAGACATTTCACCCAAGAGGGGTCAGCAAACAGCCATGTGTTCAGGGTCACCCAGGTGTCAAAGGTTATAGGATAATCCCCTTATACACACCATCTGCATTTCTGGATTCCTGCTTCCTGCTCAAGGGAATTATGGGAAGGGACTAAGTGATGCCAAAATGTCACATAGTGATAAAGATGATTTCACTATAGCTATATGATAAGATATAGGATCTATGAAAGCAAACTCTATCTCTCTCTATCTTGTGTATCAGTAAGACCCTGTTACGTCCGTCGCTGGAGGAAGACAAAGGTGCAGCGTGGTACGCGTACATTTTACTTTTATTTAAAATGACACAAAAATAAAAAATACAAACAAACTCTGGGGAACGCTCTGTAGCGCTAGACAGCAACTACACAAAGACAAGATCCCACAACTGAAGGTGGGAAAAAGGGCTGCCTAAGTATGATCCCCAATCAGAGACAACGATAGACAGCTGCCTCTGATTGGGGAACCATATGTCGGCCAACAAAGAAATAGACAAACTAGACTGCCCACCCATATCACACCCTGACCTAACCAAATGGAGAAATAAAAAGGCTCTCTAAGGTCAGGGTCTGACACACCCGACTATTGTCCTACAGAGTCCAGTTGAGTTAGAGGGCAGTGTAATGCATCGCTGTCTGACCCTACTACCCTGACACAGACCCCTTGACCTCCTCCGGACGTTCCCACACACAGAGGTGATGACCTTCGTACCCTACTGTAATCCCTCCCAACATGGGAGAAAGTAGAAACATTACAGATCAAAGGAATGCATTGAGGTATTTGTGTTTTAGCTCACTAGTGTAGCTTGTCTTGCTAGTTCATTCAGTCTGTAGTCTTTAGACGTTCCTCTACTGAGACAGCGAACGACGGGAGGAATTTGACCAATAGAGTGAAAGCTTGTGGATTTAATGTTCCATGACACGTGTATTTCTATTCAGTTCGTTCTGTTTTTTTCTGACAGAACCACGCTCACTATCAAATGGGAAGCAATTAGCAGCGCTAACTAACCTGCTTTCACACCACTGCCCAGTGACAGGGGACTAGGCAGGGGGATCTGGCTGAGCTAGTTTGTGTAATGTTCAGGAACAATAGGAATGAGGGGCTAGCGCTACGCCACCACATCACAATGTCATCCAGCACAGACTAACCAGGCTGTAGGATCACACAGCCTGTACTGAGTGGGGCTAGCGCTACGCCACCACATCACAATGTCATCCAGCACACACTAACCAGGCTGTAGGATCACACAGCCTGTACTGAGTGGGGCTAGCGCTACGCCACCACATCACAATGTCATCCAGCACAGACTAACCAGGCTGTAGGATCACACAGACTGTACTGAGTGGGGCTAGCGCTCCACCACCACATCACAATGTCATCCAGCACACACTAACCAGGCTGTAGGATCACACAGCCTGTACTGAGTGGGGCTAGCGCTCCACCACCACATCACAATGTCATCCAGCACACACTAACCAGGCTGTAGGATCACACAGCCTGTACTGAGTGGGGCTAGCGCTCCACCACCACATCACAATGTCATCCAGCACACACTAACCAGGCTGTAGGATCACACAGCCTGTACTGAGTGGGGCTAGCGCTCAACCACCACATCACAATGTCATCCAGCACAGACTAACCAGGCTGTAGGATCACACAGCCTGTACTGAGTGGGGCTAGCGCTACGCCACCACATCACAATGTCATCCAGCACAGACTACCCAGGCTGTAGGATCACACAGCCTGTACTGAGTGGGGCTAGCGCTCCACCACCACATCACAATGTCATCCAGCACAGACTAACCAGGCTGTAGGATCACACAGCCTGTACTGAGTGGGGCTAGCGCTCCACCACCACATCACAATGTCATCCAGCACAGACTAACCAGGCTGTAGGATCACACAGCCTGTACTGAGTGGGGCTAGCGCTCAACCACCACATCACAATGTCATCCAACACAGACTAACCAGGCTGTAGGATCACACAGCCTGTACTGAGTGGGGCTAGCGCTACACCACCACATCACAATGTCATCCAACACAGACTAACCAGGCTGTAGGATCACACAGCCTGTACTGAGTGGGGCTACTGCTCATTGGCCTCTTTTGTCTGACCAATTTGTGCTTGTTGTGGCTTCAACATGTGGAGAACTATCTCCAACCCATCCTCACAAACCAATGATAGAGACTACTATCAATATCTGCATGCAGATTGACACCCAAACTGTAATTTGCTGGTTTTATACTTTTCTTTCACATTGTAATTTCCAGAATGATTCCAGCTGCAATAATGGATGAATAAACAGGCCAGCACAGCATGATTTTACTCAGCTTGTCTTTACTCAGCTTGGCTTTACTCAGCTTGGCTTCACTCGGCTTGGCTTCACTCGGCTTGGCTTTACTCATCTTGGCTTTACTCAGCTTGGCTTCACTCAGCTTGTCTTTACTCAGCTTGGCTTTACTCAGCTTGGCTTTACTCAGCTTGTCTTTACTCAGCTTGTCTTTACTCAGCTTGGCTTTACTCAGCTTGGCTTTACTCATCTTGGCTTTACTCAGCTTGGCTTTACTCAGCTTGTCTTTACTCAGCTTGTCTTTACTCAGCTTGGCTTTACTCAGCTTGGCTTTACTCATCTTGGCTTTACTCAGCTTGTCTTTACTCAGCTTGTCTTTACGCAGCTTGTCTTTACCTTGGCTTTACTCAGCTTGTCTTTACTCAGCTTGTCTTTACTCAGCTTGTCTTTACTCAGCTTGGCTTTACCTTGTCTTTACTCAGCTTGGCTTTACTCAGCTTGGCTTTACCTTGGCTTTACTCAGCTTGTCTTTACTCAGCTTGTCTTTACTCAGCTTGTCTTTACTCAGCTTGTCTTTACCTTGGCTTTACTCAGCTTGTCTTTACTCAGCTTGTCTTTACTCAGCTTGGCTTTACCTTGCCTTTACTCAGCTTGGCTATACTCAGCTTGTCTTTACTCAGCTTGGCTTTACTCAGCTTGGCTTTACTCAGCTTGGCTTTACTCAGCTTGTCTTTACTCAGCTTGTCTTTACTCAGCTTGTCTTTACTCAGCTTGGCTTTACCTTGGCTTTACTCAGCTTGGCTTTACTCAGCTTGTCTTTACTCAGCTTGGCTTTACTCGGGGCGGCAGGTAGCCTAGTGGTTAGAGGGTTGGGCCAGTAACTGAAAGGTTGCTGGATTCGATCCCTGAGCTGACAAAGTACAAATCTGTCGTTCTACCCCTGAACAAGGCAGTTAACCCACTGTTCCCCAGTAGACCGTCATTGTAAATAATAATTTGTTCTTAACTGACTTGCCTAGTTAAATAAAGGTTTTAAAAAACTACTAGGCTTGGCCTGGTTCATCAGTGTGAAAAGATCATGTCTAATGACCTTCCACTGTCCTCTGCATACATTCACCTCAGCATCCTGTATCAGCCTCCATTCAGATGACTCTTCAGGAATAATTACAAAGAGATCAGATTAATATTGATTGGTTTACTCTTGCTTTCTGTCTCTCTCTCATTTCTCTCCTCTCTCTTTACCCCTCTCTCCCTCTCTGGCTCATTTATTCTCTCATTCTCTCCATCTTTCTCTCTCGCTCTCTTTCCGTCTCTTATGGGAAGGAACTAAGTGATGCCAAAACATCACATAGTGATAAAGATGATTTTACTATAGCTATACAGTATGAAAAGATGGAATCTGATCTATGAAAGCAAGCTCTCTCTCTCGCTCTCCCTCGCACTCTCTTGCACTCTACCTCTCACTCTGTCTAGATCTAAAATTAAGCATTATGGATCACAGGAACATTTACTCCTACACATTGAGACAGAGACATATACAATTACTTACAGTCTGCAAGGCCAATCACCTCCTTGATTTAACATCCATGCACAACATGGTATATTACCCACACAGCACTGTGTTTCTATACATGGTTATACAGTACAACATGGTATATTACCCACACAGCACTGTGTTTCTATACATGGTTATACAGTACAACATGGTATATTACCCACACAGCACTGTGTTTCTATACATGTTTATACAGTACAACATGGTATATTACCCACACAGCACTGTGTTTCTATACATGGTTATACAGTACAACATGGTATATTACCCACACAGCACTGTGTTTCTATACATGGTTATACAGTACAACATGGTATATTACCCACACAGCACTGTGTTTATATACATGGTTATACAGTACAACATGGTATATTACCCACACAGCACTGTGTTTCTATACATGGTTATACAGTACAACATGGTATATTACCCACACAGCACTGTGTTTCTATACATGGTTATACAGTACAACATGGTATATTACCCACACAGCACTGTGTTTCTATACATGGTTATACAGTACAACATGGTATATTACCCACACAGCACTGTGTTTCTATACATGGTTATACAGTACAACATGGTATATTACCCACACAGCACTGTGTTTCTATACATGGTTATACAGTACAACATGGTATATTACCCACACAGCACTGTGTTTCTATACATGGTTATACAGTACAACATGGTATATTACCCACACAGCACTGTGTTTCTATACATGGTTATACAGTACAACATGGTATATTACCCACACAGCACTGTGTTTCTATACATGGTTATACAATACAACATGGTATATTACCCACACAGCTCTGTGTTTCTATACATGGTTATACATTACAACATGGTATATTACCCACACAGCACTGTGTTTCTATACATGGTTATACAGTACAACATGGTATATTACCCACACAGCACTGTGTTTCTATACATGGTTATACAGTACAACATGGTATATTACCCACACAGCACTGTGTTTCTATACATGGTTATACAGTACAACATGGTATATTACCCACACAGCACTGTGTTTATATACATGGTTATACATTACAACATGGTATATTACCCACACAGCACTGTGTTTATTTACATGGTTATACAGTACAACATGGCGTATTATCATAACTATTTGAAGACTTTGCAGTTTGGGTAAATTTTACATTGAGGTTGACCTTTATTTCCCATTTCCTTCAGTAAAATATGTTCTTTAACTCCAACACTCATCATGCCATGATCGCTGTAATCAAATGTAGTACATATTAGATGATGGTTAAAACACAATAATGTCTGGGTGTAAACAAGCAACAGTCTAACAGCTGTGTTCCCCATTGACCCAGCTCTACTAGTCATGTAGTAGAAGCATAGAGAGGCGTTTTACACACACACACACACACACACAAACACACACACACACGCACACACACGCAAATACACTTGTTCGTACACACACACACACACACACACACACACACACACACACACACACACACACACACACACACACACACACACACACACAGTCTGTATAGGAGGCAAACTAAAAGTAAAGTTAGTCTCTTGAGATTTTCCCCGGTGATAGATGGCAACAGGGGAGAACTGTCTGCATCTCATTACCAAACCCCGGCAACGCTAAGACATCTTCTCTTTGATATCTAGCTAGTTTTCCCCAGGTGCCAAATTACTGGGGGAGCCCTGGCAGTACACAGTTAATACTCATCTCTAGGATCTGTTTTTTGACCTGTCACTTCAAAATAAACCCTTTCTGAACCCAGTCAACCCACAGAGATAGCAGAGAAACAAACCCTTTCTGAACCCAGTCAACCCACAGAGATAGCAGAGAAATAAAACCTTTCTGAACCCAGTCAACCCACAGAGATAGCAGAGAAACAAACCCTTTCTGAACCCAGTCAACCCACAGAGATAGCAGAGAAACAAACCCTTTCTGAACCCAGTCAACCCACAGAGATAGCAGAGAAATAAACCCTTTCTGAACCCAGTCAACCCACAGAGATAGCAGAGAAATAAACCCTTTCTGAACCCAGTCAACCCACAGAGATAGCAGAGAAATAAACCCTTTCTGAACCCAGTCAACCCACAGAGATAGCAGAGAAACAAACCCTTTCTGAACCCAGTCAACCCACAGAGATAGCAGAGAAATAAACCCTTTCTGAACCCAGTCAACCCACAGAGATAGCAGAGAAATAAACCCTTTCTGAACCCAGTCAACCCACAGAGATAGCAGAGAAATAAACCCTTTCTGAACCCAGTCAACCCACAGAGATAGCAGAGAAATCAAGTGTTGTGGGATCTTTCTCCTGTTCTGTCTCTGGTTGTTGTATTCACTGTGGATCAATGATGAAGTGAAGAGCAACAACATCCCACTGGGCACAGATGTCTGATGGTAAGCCTGAACGTCACTTCCTGTAGCACGCAGAATGAGGCAGAGCTCGGTTTGTTGGTTTGGAAAGTGTCTGAAAAAGTGTCTGAAAAAGTGTTCTATTGGAAAAGTTTGATAAATAGCTACCTACCTTTTGTTTTTGATCCCGCGACGTGGTTGGCTCCTGCCGACCGAGGGTCTGATGATGAGCTGCTTGGCGTAGCAGCTGGCCTAGCTGCCACTGTTAGCTGCCTATTAAGTTAGCGGGGTTTCCTTGAGTGCTTGAATGCAGCCCATGACGTGATTAGCCCTTGTGGCTGGGACCGCGGATTGTACAGGGTTTGTGGCTGTTTAGACCCCTACTGTTTGTTGCTATTTCCATCTTCCATGCGACTTGCCCTGTCTGAAATGTTAGGGAGTAACAGCATAGCCTACGTTGCTACAATGACAAAGACCAAAGCCAGTGGGAGTACCATTGAAGACAGTAGTGTCTCTCTATCACAGGTGAAGGATCAACTAAACAAACAGAAATAGTTCTACAAGCAGTTATTACAACAAACAAAAAAATTGCTTCAAGTGTTTTGTCCAAATACTGGTGGAGTCAACTATTAAAATAATAGACCTGACCAGAGAGGTCCAGGACCCGAAGAGCAGTTTGCAGTTCTCCCAAGGTCAGCCCGGTGAGTTTAAACAGGAAAACGGCAAGGTGACAACAATCTGTAAGTCACTGAGAGAGGACATTAGTCAAGAACTTGAGGGGAATGTACATCTTCCTCAACGAGGACTATCCTAAAGATGTGCGCTAGAAGATAAAATAACTCATCCCGGCCATGAAAGCTGCCAGAGCGAGTGGGGACATTGCTTATATCCGCTATGAAAGGCTCATTGTCCACCTTCCCTCCCAAAAGCCTGGAAGTGATGAGAGAGCCAAGCCTATGGGTTCGTAGCTTCAACCCCGCAACACACACACACACACTTACTGTACACACAGCAACTGATTAATGGACTGCTAATGTTTGTTTCTCTTGCTTTGTTTGTTCTTTTCCATGTGATGTCTATCTCTGAGAAGCTACCCAGGAAAGGGCTGAGCCCATATTCATGTATGTAGCTTTAGAAATAAGGTTAATTATATCAATAACTTGCTGACATCAGATAACATTCACATATTGGCCATTTCTGAGACTCACTTAGATTATTCCTTTGATGATACAGCAGTAGCAATACAAGGATATAACATCTATAGAGAGACAGGAATGCTTATGGGGGTGGAAGGATCGACACAGCAGATGAGAAGCAGGTACAGGGAGGGAAGGTTTAATAGCTGACGGACATGAAACAGAACAGGAACAGTGTCTGGACGGGAACACATAACAACAATTAATGAGGACACAGGAACACCACCGGGGAACAGACAGATATACAGGGGGTAATCAACAACGTGAAGGAGTCCAGGTGAGTCCAATGAGCGCTGCTGGTTGCCAAAGCTGGGCTAAAATAGTATATAAGAGATCATACAAACATTTTTGTTGTGACTCTTAAGTGTCATATTTGTTGGTCTGATGGGATTAATAAGGAGCATCCAGACGCTGCACTTCTTCCTATTATTGATAAGCATACACCTGTTAACTGACTGTCAGAAATGCCTTTTATTTTTATTGGCCAGTCTGAGATATGGCTTGTTCTTTGCAACTCTGCCTAGAAGGCCAGCATCCCGGAGTCGCCTCTTCACTGTTGACGTTGAGACTGGTGTTTTGCGGGTATTATTTAATGAAGCTGCCAGTTGAGGACTTCTAAGGTGTCTGTTTCTCAAACTTGACACTCTAATGTACTTGTTCTCTTGCTCAGTTGTGCACCGGGGCCTCCCACTCCTCTTTATATTCTGGTTAGAGACAGTTTGCTGTTCTGTGAAGAGAGTAGTACACAGTGTTGTACGAGATCTTCAGTTTCTTGGCAATTTCTCACATGGAATAGCCTTCATTTCTCAGAAAAATAATAGACTGACGAGTTTCAGAAGAAAATTCTTTGTTTCTGGTCATTTTGAGCCTGTAATTGAACTCACAAATGCTGAGGCTCCAGACACTCAACTAGTCTAAAGAAGGACAGTTTTATTGCTTCTTTAATCAGAACAACAGTTTTCAGCTGTGCTAACATAATTGCAAAAGGGTTTTCTAATGATCAATTAGCCTTTTAAAATGACAAACTGATATGAGCTAACACAACGTGCCATTGGAGTGATGGTTGCTGATAATGGGCCTCTCTACGCCTATGCAGATATTCCATAAAATATTTCAGCTACAATAGTCATTTACAACATTAACAATGTCTACACTGTATTTTTGATCAATTTGATGTTATTTTGATATACAAAAAATTTGCTTTTCTTTCTTTTGAACGGTAGTGTATATACAGTGGGGCAAAAAAGTATTTAGTCAGCCACCAATTGTGCAAGTTCTCCCACTTAAAAAGATGAGAGAGGCCTGTAATTTTCATCATAGGTACACTTCAACTATGACAGACAAAATGAGAAAAAATGTTATTTGCAAATGATGGTGGAAAATAAGTATTTGGTCACCTACAAACAAGCAAGATTTCTGGCTCTCACAGACCTTCTTTAAGAGGCTCCTCTGTCCTCCACTCGTTACCTGTATTAATGGCACTCGTTTGAACTTGTTATCAGTATAAAAGACACCTGTCCACAACCTCAAACAGTCACACTCCAAACTCCACTACAGCCAAAACCAAAGAGTTGTCAAAGGACACCAGAAACAAAATTGTAGACCTGCACCAGGCTGGGAAGACTGAATCTGCAATAGGTAAGCAGCTTGGTTTGAATCTCCCTCGATCTGGGGCTCCACGCAAGATCTCACCCCGTGGGGTCAAAATTATCACAAGAACGGTGAGCAAAAATCCCAGAACCACACGGGGGGACCTAGTGAATGACCTGCAGAGAGCTGGGACCAAAGTAACAAATCCTACCATCAGTAACACACTACACCGCCAGGGACTCAAATCCTGCAGTGCCAGACGTGTCCCCCTGCTTAAGCCAGTACATGTCCAGGCCCATCTGAAGTTTGCTAGTGAGCATTTGGATGATCCAGAAGAAGATTGGGAGAATGTCATATGGTCAGATGAAACCAAAATATAACTTTTTGTTAAAAACTCAACTCGTCGTGTTTGGAGGACAAAGAATGCTGAGTTGCATCCAAAGAACACCCTACCTACTGTGAAGCATGGGGGTGGAAACATCATGCTTTGGGGCTGTTTTTCTGCAAAGGGACCAGGACGACTGATCTGTGTAAAGGAAAGAATGAATGGGGCCATGTATCGTGAGATTTGGAGTGAAAACCTCCTTCCATCAGCAAGGGCATTGAAGATGAAACGTGGCTGGGTCTTTCAGCATGACAATGATCCCAAACACACCACCCAGGCAACGAAGGAGTGGCTTCGTAAGAAGCATTTCAAGGTCCTGGAGTGGCCTAGCCAGTCTCCAGATCTCAACCCCATAGAAAATCTTTGGAGGGAGTTGAAAGTCTGTGTTACCCAGCAACAGCCCCAAAACATCACTGCTCTAGAGGAGATCTGCATGGAGGAATGGGCCAAAATACCAGCAACAGTGTGTGAAAACCTTGTGAGGACGTTTGACCTCTGTCATTGCCAATGTAACGGATGTGAAACGGCTAGCTTAGTTAGCGGTGGTGCGCGCTAAATAGCGTTTCAATCGGTGACGTCACTTGCTCTGAGACCTTGAATTAGTGGTTCCCCTTGCTCTGCAAGGGCCGCGGCTTTTGTGGAGCGATGGGTAATGATGCTTCGTGGGTGACTGTTGTTGATGTGTGCAGAGAGTCCCTGGTTCGCGCCCGGGTACGGGTGAGGGGACGGTCTAAAGTTGTACTGTTACACCAACAAAGGGTATATAACAAAGTATTGAGATATATACTTATTTTCCACCATAATTTGCAAATAAATTCATTAAAAATCCTACAATGTTATTTTCTGGATTTCTTATCTCATTTTGTTGAAGTGTACCTATGATGAAAATTACAGGCCTCTCTCATCTTTTTAAGTGGGAGAACTTGCACAATTGGTGGCTGACTAAATACTTTTTTGCCCCACTGTATACATAAATCATTTTTTAAATGCAAAATGTGGGGCTCAAAACATGATGGGTAGCCACTGGTATTCATGCATAAAAAAACTAATGATCAAAGAAAAGCATTGTAAGTTTGAATTTTGTAAAGTTAGTGTGGGACAGTTGGAAGAAATATTGTTATCGATCAATAATGGCCAACATCCTGGCATTGACAACTTAGATGGAAGGCTCTGAGGATGGTAGCTGACTCTATAGTCACTCCTATCTGTCATATCTTTAATCTGAGTCTAGAGGAAGGTGTTTGTCCTCCGGCCTGGAGGGAAGCCAAAGTCATTCCGCTACCAAAGAATGGTAAAGCGGCCTTTACTGGTTCTAACAATCAGACCAATCAGCTTTCTGCCAGCTCTGAGCAAACTGTTGGAAAAAATGGTGTTTGACCAAAAACAATGCTGTTTCTCTCTAAACAAATTGAGAACAGACTTTCAGCATGCTTACAGAGAAGGGCACTCAACATGTACATCGCTGACACAAATGACTGGTGATTGGTTGAAATAAATTGATAATAAGAAGATTGTGGAAGCTGAACAAAACACATCACCATGTCATTGGAGGGAGGTTAAAAGTTGGTGAAAATGCTTTTAGTTGATCATTTTTTTTGCAAACTCAATCAGTTTTCAACGTTGATTCAATGTCCCAACATATATTTTTGGGGTTGAAATTACGTGGTAACAACGCCGCCTCAAATAATATTATAACTGAGAAGTTGCTTGAATATTAATGGAGGTTCTCATTCAAATGACGCAAAAACAGGATTGTGAAAAGGCACTAGGTTATATGTTGGGCAGGGGAGCTTTGTGTCAGTCTGATGCAATTCACTTTGAAGTCAGTCTACAATTCCTACAGTTCTTGCCTCTTTGGGACGGGACATGCTTTCTCATTTTCTATATGACTATTGCATCAGCAGAATCTTCCATTCTTTTAAAAGTGCTTTACTCTGAAAATGGAATGTCAGACGGCGTCAATCAAACGCAACACAATCTCTCAGGTCTTGAACCAGTATAATGAGTGCAGAAAAAAAAAACTCTAAACTCTTAGAACAACCTACAGCCATTGGCTGGCTCGTCATCAGCGTTTTTCACCGACTTCGCATATTTCGATGCCTCTCTCACTACGAGCAGCGCTAGTCATTAAAAATGCATCTGTCTCAATTAGGCGATAACGCTTTAACTCTTTTCCACGCGAGGTGTTCCCATCCCCAATCCATCACGTTCTATGTGTAACCCGATAACATCGCCTCGCCTTCTCACAGGTGTTGGGTAGGTAGGTGTGTGGGTGCAGACAGAGGCAGCAGTATGCTTTTTGGCAGTGGACCTATAGATGGGAGAAGAGAGGTGTAATTCAGTACTCAGGCTATATGAAGTCATGTTGCTAATGACTCTTTTAAACAAGCCCTTTGTCTCAGCTGGAGTTTGACTGTGACAGAACCTGATATCTTTATTCTCTGCCTGCCTGTGCTATCTACTGAGCCCGAGAGGCAGGCAGCTTGAGAAGCGATGGGAGGAGGGGTGTGGCAGGGTTTCACATGACAAGAAAACAGGACAGCTTCCCAAACAAACCTCCCTTCAAAACACCAACCTGCACAGAGAGAGACCGAGGCATCATCCTGGGCTTCCATTTCACATCACTGAGCCCAATGAAGACAAAACACCTTTCAAAATAATGGAAACTTACAGAGGTGAAATTTTCATCACAGTTGGTAGTCTACTACTGTGATGTACCTCCTCCTCTGACGGCGTTATTATGAACTCTACCCAGCATTCTCCTTCAGAAGTCCTCCTGACAGTGTCCTAGCTTTCTGTCATTCATTAGGTGAGTGAGAGGGAGAGAAAGTGAGAGAGAAGAGAGATATAAATTAAGAAACAGAATGGGAGAGAGAGGGGGGGAGAGAGAGAAAGAAAGAAACATAAAGGGAGAGAGAGGGGAGGAGAGAGAGAGAGAGAGAGAGAGGAGAGAAGAGAGAGAGACAGAGGGAAAGAGAGAGGGGAGGAGGGATATGGAGAGATGAGATGACAGCCCCTCCAGGGTCCGGGTCCTGAGTGATGCGTTGTGTTTTCAGGCAAGGCCACGGTGGCATCGTATTCTCCTTTTATCAGCGTGGCAGCCAATCTGTCAGCCTGCTGCTGTACACTACTGCTAGGTGAGAGGTCGTCAGGCTAGCCCTTAATGAGGTAGTTTACTCTGCTGTACACTACTGCTAGGTGAGAGGTTGTCAGGCTAGCCCTTAATGAGGTAGTTTACTCTGCTGTACACTACTGCTAGGTGAGAGGTCGTCAGGCTAGCCCTTAATGAGGTAGTTTACTCTGCTGTACACTACTGCTAGGCGAGAGGTTGTCAGGCTAGCCCTTAAGGAGGTAGTTTACTCTGCTGTACACTCCTGCTAGGTGAGAGGTTGTCAGGCTAGCCCTTAATGAGGTAGTTTACTCTGCTGTACACTACTGCTAGGTGAGAGGTTGTCAGGCTAGCCCTTAAGGAGGTAGTTTACTCTGCTGTACACTACTGCTAGGTGAGATGTTGTCAGGCTAGCCCTTAATGAGGTAGTTTACTCTGCTGTACACTACTGCTAGATGAGAGGTTGTCAGGCTAGCCCTTAATGAGGTAGTTTACTCTGCTGTACAGTACTGCTAGGTGAGAGGTTGTCAGGCTAGCCCTTAATGGGGTAGTTTACTCTGCTGTACACTACTGCTAGGTGAGAGGTTGTCAGGCTCGTCCTTAATGAGGTAGTTTACTCTGCTGTACACTTCTGCTAGGTGAGAGGTTGTCAGGCTAGCCCTTAATGAGGTAGTTTACTCTGCTGTACACTCCTGCTAGGTGAGAGGTTGTCAGGCTAGCCCTTAATGAGGTAGTTTACTCTGCTGTACAATACTGCTAGGTGAGAGGTTGTCAGGCTAGCCCTTAATGAGGTAGATTACTCTGCTGTACAATACTGCTAGGTGAGAGGTTGTCAGGCTAGCCCTTAATGAGGTAGTTTACTCTGCTGTACAATACTGCTAGGTGAGAGGTTGTCAGGCTAGCCCTTAATGAGGTAGTTTACTCTGCTGTACAATACTGCTAGGTGAGAGGTTGTCAGGCTAGCCCTTAATGAGGTAGATTACTCTGCTGTACTATACTCCAAGGCTGAGTGCTACACAGGAAGAATGATGGGGACCACTGACAGGGAACGCTCCCTTCACTCTCTCTTCTTACATGGGAGTTTGATTCTTACATGGGAGACCACAGGGGACTGCCAATGCTGCTTCTGATCATTGGAAACATAGGCTACTCAGTGTGCACACTTCAACCATCAGAGACAGGTACATCACATAGGAGATGGCAGACAGTGTAGAATCACAGACAGGTACATCACATAGGAGATGGCAGTCAGTGTAGAATCACAGACAGGTACATCACATATGAGATGGCAGACAGTGTAGAATCACAGACAGGTACATCACATAGGAGATGGTAGACAGTGTAGAATCACAGACAGGTACATCACATAGGAGATGGTAGACAGTGTAGAATCACAGACAGGTACATCACATAGGAGATGGTAGACAGTGTAGAATCACAGACAGGTACATCACATAGGATATGGTAGACAGTGTAGAATCACAGACAGGTACATCACATAGGAGATGGTAGACAGTGTAGAATCACAGACAGGTACATCACATATGAGATGGTGGACAGTGTAGAATCACAGACAGGTACATCACATAGGAGATGGTAGACAGTGTAGAATCACAGACAGGCACATCACATAGGAGATGGTAGACAGTGTAGAATCAGAGACAGGTACATCACATAGGAGATGGTGGACAGTGTAGAATCACAGACAGGTACATCACATAGGAGATGGTAGACAGTGTAGAATCACAGACAGGTACATCACATAGGAGATGGTAGACAGTGTAGAATCACAGACAGGTATATCACATAGGAGATGGTAGACAGTGTAGAATCACAGACAGGTACATCACATAGGAGATGGTAGACAGTGTAGAATCACAGACAGGTACATCACATAGGAGATGGTAGACAGTGTAGAATCACAGACAGGTACATCACATAGGAGATGGTAGACAGTGTAGAATCACAGACAGGTACATCACATAGGAGATGGTAGACAGTGTAGAATCACAGACAGGTACATCACATGGGAGATGGTAGACAGTGTAGAATCACAGACAGGTACATCACATAGGAGATGGTAGACAGTGTAGAATCAGAGACAGGTACATCACATAGGAGATGGTAGACAGTGTAGAATCAGAGACAGGTACATCACATAGGAGATGGTAGACAGTGTAGAATCACAGACAGGTACATCACATAGGAGATGGTAGACAGTGTAGAATCACAGACAGGTACATCACATAGGAGATGGTAGACAGTGTAGAATCACAGACAGGTACATCACATAGGAGATGGTAGACAGTGTAGAATCACAGACAGGTACATCACATAGGAGATGGTAGACAGTGTAGAATCACAGACAGGTACATCACATGGGAGATGGTAGACAGTGTAGAATCACAGACAGGTACATCACATAGGAGATGGTAGACAGTGTAGAATCAGAGACAGGTACATCACATAGGAGATGGTAGACAGTGTAGAATCAGAGACAGGTACATCACATAGGAGATGGTAGACAGTGTAGAATCACAGACAGGTACATCACATATGAGATGGTGGACAGTGTAGTTGTCCTGACAAAGGAAGTGGTTATCAGCAGTGCTTCAACCAATCACAGTGGAAATTACAGTATTTCTATCTGTCAGGGGTTGTATGGATCATTTCTCTGTAGACCTTCTGACAGAAAGCACACTACTACTACAACACTAGACCCACTACACTCTGCCGCTGATTCCACTGCCTTCTGGATGGATTCACAAAGAACTCCTTCGAAACATTTTAGAGACACTTTCCTGCTTAGAATAAATGTATATTTCAGGCAGGATATTTCTGGACGATTTCAAAGTTGACACACCAAAGACCTGATTTCATGAACCACAGTTTATCCATGGGACTTGAAGAAAACATTCTCTACACGAAGACGAGACATTGGTGTTCATCTCTAATTGGACTCAAAGAGGATTTGGTTGCTTCCTGTCGTTGCTTTGCCAGCCAGAGCCCTGGTTAGTTATTTAGGGGAGGAGAAGGGGAAAGGATTCGGTTTGGTGCGATTGCCAAATCAGTCTGGGAGGGGTCCCTTTGCAGACAGAGCAGAAATATCTGGCAGAATGCTGACAGGCAACAAGAGAGGCTTATAAGGAGGTATGATGCTCACAAAGACAGAAACAGACTGTTTACCCCGGTAGTCATTTCAAACATTCACAACAACTGCCGGGAACGGGAATCATTTAAATGCCAGCTGTAACATTCTAAGCATAAAAATATTCTACAATACAATCCATAGAAGGCTAGCTTGGTCCATCATCTGCTTGTGCTGTAAAGATACATCCTATGGTTGTTATTCAGCACAAACAGATCTGGGACCAGGCTTATATAAAAGGGTACAGCCACCTCCTATGGTTGTCATTCAGCACAAACAGATCTGGGGCCAGGCTTAAATAGAAGGGTACAGCCACCTCCTGTGGTTATTATTCAGCACAAACAGATCTGGGGCCAGGCTTAAATAGAAGGGTACAGCCACCTCCTGTGGTTATTATTCAGCACAAACAGATCTGGGGCCAGGCTTAAATAGAAGGGTACAGCCACCTCCTATGGTTATTATTCAGCACAAACAGATCTGGAGCCAGGCTTAAATAGAAGCATATTTAATTGGAAAATAAGAATAATTGTTTCTCTTGCTCTACTCACTGTGTCCCTGTACTGACCCACGGTTGTGTTTCTCTTAGTCATTACCATTGAATGACTACCCCTATAGACGACCATCAGTTTGACAAAGTGCCAGTATATGAACCACCTTCTAGCAGAGAGGGGACTTCTTACAAAAGCCATTCCTCACAGAGTAAACAGGGCCATAAAGCATCTATAGAAGTGGCAATTACTTCCTGATCTGACACCAAGGATGCGTCCCAAATGGCACATCATTCCCTATGTCAAAAGTAGTGCACTAAATAGGGACTAGGGTGCTATTTGGAATAGCGGGTTCCCTCACTAACAGCGCTAGCTGCAGCTAATACTCTATAGCCTCTGACATATCACATTGGCCCAGGAGATTTAGATTAGAGGGTGTTCGATCTAGTCCACTCTGTATGGCCATCTTAGATTTAGAGTAGACGCTAGGCTACATTACATTTCAGGGCTCCACGGGCCTAGGTGAAGTAGCGTTAGCGAGATAGCTACCTGGCCCGGGGTCCCTGCCAAAAGCATGTGATTTATGGCTTAGCGCTAGGCTAATACATGGCGCTTTACATACAGTATGTCCTGCTTTAGACCCATAGCGGATGGAGTTGGACTATTTATTGCAGCCTCTTCTCTATCCGATGCTGAGAGCCCTATATTATTCATAGCATCCCCTTTTCTGCTGTAATGATGCTGCTAAATTATGGAAAATGTGTTTTCTATTCAAATTTACAGCACCTTGTTGTGCGCAAATACAAACTGTATTAATGATATATGCACATAGATATCGGTATTACATAGGATATGTAGAATACGTTTAGAGGCAAAAAAAAGGAGAAGAGAGGTTTTTTAAATGCAATGAGAGAGGTATGAAATCCCCCTGTAGGCTGGCTGCTTTGAGCTCCATGACTTCGATCTCTCTTCACCCACGGTGGATCAAATTATGACAGTGGGCCTCTGATCTGGAAACATGGCAAACTGAATATCATATAGCTAAATGAATAGCATTCCATATACATACCATCTCAGGGTCAAAAACATTGAATGCATTGCTGAATATTTCCCCGACATTAAATATGCCGACATGGAAGGAGACTGCCTTCTTCATTGTCAAAGGGCAGAATTTAGACTTCAGTGGAATACATCCGAGACTGATTACAGATTTAACTATATTGGTGTCTGTAGAGCACTGGTCCTGATTACAATCACGCGAAAGGGAAACTGATATTCCACACGCTGCAATCTGTTTATGCTCTGAAGTGGTCTATTGACAGACCATGTTTGAAGGCCCCTTCTATTGGTCTTCATCAGGTCTCCTTGTCTCCTCATTATAATCATAACACCAACAGAAAACAAAACACCATTGTTGCGAGTGCTTCATCAAAAGACAAATGAAGGAAGTCTATTCTGTTTATCTATGCGATTGTTGATGAGAGGATGGCTCATTTTCTATCCAATCTCTGTTTGGAATGGGAAAGGGTCAGCCTGACTCCCACAATAACTAGTATCTATCAGTGAAGGTTGCTAAGGGGAGGACGGCTCAAAATAATGACTGGAATGGAGAAAATGGAATGGCATCAAACCATATGTTTGATGTACAATACCAGTCAAAAGTTTGGACACACCTACTCATTCAAGGGTTTTTCTTTATTTAGACTATTTTCTACATTGTAGAATAATAGTGAAGACATCAAAACTATGAAGTAACACAAATGGAATCATGTGTTAAACATTTAATTTAAATGAATTTCAGGTGACTACCTCATGAAGCTGGTTGAGAGAATGGCAAGAGTGAGCAAAGCTGTCATCAAGGCAAAGGGTGGATACTTTGAAGAATCTAAAATCTAAAATATATTTTGATTTGTTTAACACTTTCTCGGTTAGTACATGATTCTATACGTGTTATTTTATAGTTTCGATGTCTTCACAATTATTCTACAATGTAGAAAATTTAAAACATATCACTGCCCACCATAACCTGTTACATATCCCTGACGGGCCCACCATAACCTGTTACATATCCCTGACGGGCCCACCATAACCTGTTACATATCCCTGACGGGCCCACCATAACCTGTTACATATCACTGGCGGGCCCACCATAACCTGTTACATATCCCTGACGGGCCCACCATAACCTGTTACATATCCCTGACGGGCCCACCATAACCTGTTACATATCCCTGGTGGGCTCACCATAACCTGTTACATATCCCTGACGGGCCCACCATAACCTGTTACATATCCCTGACGGGCCCACCATAACCTGTTACATATCCCTGACGGGCCCACCATAACCTGTTACATATCACTGGCGGGCCCACCATAACCTGTTACATATCCCTGACGGGCCCACCATAACCTGTTACATATCCCTGGTGGGCCCACCATAACCTGTTACATATCCCTGACGGGCCCACCATAACCTGTTACATATCCCTGACGGGCCCACCATAACCTGTTACATATCCCTGACGGGCCCACCATAACCTGTTACATATCCCTGACGGGCCCACCATAACCTGTTACATATCCCTGACGGGCCCACCATAACCTGTTACATATCACTGGCGGGCCCACCATAACCTGTTACATATCCCTGACGGGCCCACCATAACCTGTTACATATCCCTGGTGGGCCCACCATAACCTGTTACATATCCCTGACGGGCCCACCATAACCTGTTACATATCCCTAACGGGCCCACCATAACCTGTTACATATCCCTGACGGGCCCACCATAACCTGTTACATATCCCTGGTGGGCCCACCATAACCTGTTACATATCCCTGACGGGCCCACCATAACCTGTTACATATCCCTAACGGGCCCACCATAACCTGTTACATATCCCTGACGGGCCCACCATAACCTGTTACATATCCCTGGTGGGCCCACCATAACCTGTTACATATCCCTGGTGGGCCCACCATAACCTGTTACATATCACTGGCGGGCCCACCATAACCTATTACATATCCCTAACGGGCCCACCATAACCTGTTACATATCACTGGCGGGCCCACCATAACCTGTTACATATCCCTGACGGGCCCACCATAACCTGTTACATATCACTGGCGGGCCCACCATAACCGGATTTCAAGTATATTATTTAATACAGTCAGCACCTGAAACCTGTATTTGGCTATAGGCTTCCTCTGACTGCACTCATCTCTCCCTCTCCCTCTCCCTCTCCCTCTCCCTCTCAAGAAGAATAGGCTATTCTCTGTGCTTCATCAGAGGCCAAATCAGCCTCCAGCAGTAAGAGCATCACCTCTGTCTACCAGTAACATTGTTTACACATAATGGCCACATTGATTTCTACTTTGCTCCATTCCTGTAATTTGTTTAAGGGGAGAATGTAGAGGGGAAACACGCTGATAATGGAGGTAGAAGAGAGAGAGAAAAGGCCAGATACATGTCCACACACGTACTGTACATGAAGACACACACACACACACACAAAGGCACACACAGAGAAACACACACACACAGACAGACAGACACACACACACACACACACACACGCTCATCAGTAATCTGTGGGCTCCCTGTTCAACTCATCTGCTGATTTCACCACGGTAACAACATCGCTCTCGCTCTCTATTTCTCTCTACCTCCGTCGGAGGAAAGGAGAGAGAGATGAGCAGCAGGCGACGGGTCTCTACCTCAGAGAGATGAACAAGTGATTGTCCTCAACTCTGTAAGGACTGCTACAAGTCCACTCCACAGGTACTGCTCTATAAAAGGACTGCTACAGGTCCACTCCACAGGTACTGCTCTATAAAAGGACTGCTACAGGTCCACTCCACAGGTACTGCTCTATAAAAGGACTGCTACAGGGCCACTCCACAGGTACTGCTCTATAAAAGGACTGCTACAAGTCCACTCCACAGGTACTGCTCTATAAAAGGACTGCTACAGGTCCACTCCACAGGTACTGCTCTATAAAGACTGCTAAAGGTCCACTCCACAGGTACTGCTCTATAAGGACTGCTACAGGTCCACTCCACAGGTACTGCTCTATAAGGACTGCTACAGGTCCACTCCACAGGTACTGCTCTATAAGGACTGCTACAGGTCCACTCCACAGGTACTGCTCTATAAGGACTGCTAAAGGTCCACTCCACAGGTACTGCTCTATAAGGACTGCTACAAGTCCACTCCACAGGTACTGCTCTATAAAAGGACTGCTACAAGTCCACTCCACAGGTACTGCTCTATAAAAGGACTGCTACAGGTCCACTCCACAGGTACTGCTCTATAAAAGGACTGCTACAGGTCCACTCCACAGGTACTGCTCTATAAAAGGACTGCTACAAGTCCACTCCACAGGTACTGCTCTATAAAAGGACTGCTACAAGTCCACTCCACAGGTACTGCTCTATAAAAGGACTGCTACAGGTCCACTCCACAGGTACTGCTCTATAAAGACTGCTAAAGGTCCACTCCACAGGTACTGCTCTATAAGGACTGCTACAGGTCCACTCCACAGGTACTGCTCTATAAAAGGACTGCTACAGGTCCACTCCACAGGTACTGCTCTATAAGGACTGCTAAAGGTCCACTCCACAGGTACTGCTCTATAAGGACTGCTAAAGGTCCACTCCACAGGTACTGCTCTATAAGGACTGCTACAGGTCCACTCAACCTTTCACATTGATTGGCAGAAGGTCTTCATAGATGAGTGGCTGCAACCTGTAAATAAAGTAAAATGAAGGAATGCTGCCCTCTGGTGGCATCATGAAAGTAATACAACAAATAAACCTGAAATAAACCTCAAGATATAGTGACGCTCACATGATACTTACAATCCTGGAGCATTCATGTGTATTCTATTTAATGAGTTTACAGCATGATCCTCGTATACATAACAAGGGAAAACAAATCCTATAATTAAATAAAACAGCAGCACATCAATATTCTTCAACCCTGATTTCTTGTTACCATTCAGTTAAAACATTCTGCCATCGTCAGTGCAAAAATCGTGACAAGCCTAAATACCGGGGCATTGTCGAAGCGATATGGCTTTAGCTTGCGCATCTAGAAGACAGAATTCACTACGAATACGAAGCTAATTAACGGTGTGGTATAGTACAGTGTAAGAAAGAATAGCATTCAAAGCTAGCAATCTCTGCAGAGTTGGTTATAGCGATATCCATATGAGCCGAGTGTGTGTGTGTGTACGAATCTGAAGAGATAAATAAACAGAAAAGGAATCAAAACTAAATATCTATTTTCACAGCAGCACCAATACAGAACAATGAAAAGGATTCTCCAACGAAACAATCAAACATAAACACACATGACTTCTAATCTAGTGTCGTCTTGAAATGGCAAACGTGTGGAAACTAAATAACCAAACAGCTGAGTGAGTCAAACGAAGGAAGAGGCTGTGTAGTTGGTGTCTGAGCTACATACAATCTTACTCTGATCATTCCTTTACAGTTCACTCATTACAAACGGCATACAGTGTACGTGTTGATTACAGTCCGTCATTGTCTTATACATTTCGTTCTAGAATATGTTGGGAGGATTGTACAATATGATTCATCATAAGGCATATTGAAAAACATCTATTCCTCTGTTGTACCCGTTCAATTCCTTCAGTCCCTGTTCAATAAATTAATCAGAAAGGATTTATTGAGAGTAACGTAGAGTAACGTTCGTAGATTCTACAGCTAGGCAGGTCATTCTGTATGGTGACACGGTGCTCTGTTTTGTTATGGGAAGACATACAGACAGTAAGAGGTTGAGGAAAGATTGGATGTCTTACAGTAGAGTAACGTTCGTAGATTCTACAGCTAGGCAGGTCATTCTGTATGGTGACACGATGCTCTGTTTTGTTGTGGGAAGACATACAGACAGTAAGTGGTTGGGGAAAGATTGGACGTCCTTAAGGAGATGTAGGAAGTTGATGTGAGAGTTGTTTCTGTCAAACCTCCCACAGTCCACCCAGACATGTCCTGGGTCTCTATATCCCCAATCCCACGATGCACAGGGCCAGCAGTAGCATGGCGGCCAGACTGAGAGTGGGTCTCAGGAAAGACGCCTTACCTGGAGGAGGGGAGGGGACACGGTAAGAGGCATGCTGGGTAAGACACTGTCTGGACAACAAACACACTCAAAAGTATATTCCTCCTCAGATCTTTTCCTCCGATGCTCTCCTCCTTTCCCTCTGACGTTTTGAGAAGAAGGTGAGGAG